>NW_020956464.1:142301-149181 GCF_003031625.1 Empidonax traillii
AGCCCCCAGGCTTTCTGGAATAACCCCCAGCGCGCGCTCCCGAAATCGAGATGTTCACAGTTTTATAATGATTTTCGCCCAATCCCCGTCCTGCCACCACCCAGGTTCTGCCCCCGCCACGCCTCTTGGAAATTGGGTCTGGGGGTGTTTTGGGACCCTCTCTTCTTCATCTTCATCTTCCTCGGAGCATGTAGTGTCCTTGGAGGCCTTCCAGAACTCTAGGCCTGAAGGTTGTTGGGTCTATGTCTATATCTTCTTGCTCAGGGTTAGGATGTTCTGCCTTGAAAAAGAGACTAAATATGCTAAAGAATTTAGGGAATTGATATGGGAATGAGTAACAAGGGTTTGAGCTGGTGTGTTAAGGATAAAGGGATAATATTGCTGCTACTCTAAATTCTACTTTTACTACATAACTACTTCTAAGATCTACAAAAATTAAAAAAAAATCAAAACATCAACACTCCAAGGTATCACTGCCAACAACCATCATACAAAATCATGCAAAAGTAAAGTGACAAAAAAGATCTGATGTCAGCCAGGAAGTCCAGTAAATAAGGCAGGAATGCCAGGAAACAAGCTGGCCAGAGGTCTATTTGCTGTATGATTTAAGGGGAAATTGTAGGAATGAGACTAAGCTGAAATGGGGCCTCCAGGCCCATGGGCAGGGGTGTGGATGCAGGTGCAGGTGAGGCTGTTCAGGGATATTAGGGCCTGTCACCATGATCAGGGCCCTGATATTATTTATAATTGACAATATCTGCTAGTTTAAGGAAAATTTAAAAAGCCTTTTTCTCACCTTACATACACTTTTCCTATTTTTTTTTTCCTTCAGCTTAGGCTTTTCTGCTTTATTTCATCACAATTTCTTGTTTAGTATTATACATAAAAACCCAAAAATTTCCTATTATAGCAAAATGCTTACATACTGGAGGATAAATTTTAGGACCTCATAAACAGATAAAAAAATATGCTGGTTCAAAAATTACTTCAAACTTGAATGTATGACCTCAAAACTAAGCCATTAAATTAAGGAATTTTTCCTATTTGTATTAAAGGCTTAAAATTTAAGATAAATTCCATTACTTCTGATTTTTGTATGAGCTAGCATTTTCATGGAGATTGATACATTTCCTCCTTGTTGCCAGAGCACGGGGCTATCCTGATGGATCAGTAGCTAAGCCATGGCTCAGCCGATGGCAGTAAGTACTGCATTGCACCCTTGGTAGCTGTCTGAAGGACCCATAGATACCTAAATTTCAGGCTGCCACAGAGAGAATGCCAATGACATGATGACCCACTGGGGAAGAAAAGAGCATTCTATTCTCTTCTGAAATTCTTTTCAAAGTACAGCTCAGGGGTGGGAGGGGTTTGTTACTGTTTGAATACATAGCTAAACCTTATGAAACTTTTGAAGTATGACATTCTTAAATAATACATTTCTATGTGTGATAAATAACCTGTTGGAAATAGCCTTACTAGACACTGGTGAAAGTAGTCTTTCTTCTGTGTGTTTCTATATTTAATGTCTCTTTTCTACTCTTATCAACTCACTGCTTGTGTATTTGTGGATTTTTAAAAGTGTGTTTTTCAAGTTTTCGTCATAAACCTTTGTCATTCAAGTTCTCTTTGAAGGAAAAGCTTTAACTGTGATCAATCTCTAATGCTGTCAAAGTTAGTTACAGCTATTTTCATTTATACAATTTTATTTCATAAATAAGACTTTTCAAACAGTGTTCATTGACCTTTAATGCAAAGCTGAAACTTAAATAATAACAATAGACAATAAGCACTATACCTGACATTACACTAAGATTAATGGATACAGCTCCCATATCTATTACTATTTCTTCATTTTGTTATATTAACTCAAAATTTTCACAATATTTTCAAATTTCCATTCTTAGTTTAGAAGTTAGCTGCTCAGAGAAAAATAGTAATACAACATTCTACATGGAATAATTAGAATTACAGTAATTATTAAAGTAATTGTTTGGGCTGGGATGACTGTTGTGGGGGTAGTTTGAGTAGTGCTTGGTTCTTCTCCGACTAATAGAATGCTTCTAGGTCACCATCTTTTTTTCTAACTTGTGTTATTGTTACCTCCCTTCTAAGCAAAAATATTCTATTTATAGCTCCTGCTATGAAAAATGCTCAACTCTTCTCTCCCACAAAAACTTCTGTGAGCTGGTCAAGCAAAACAAAAAATAGGATCTCTGTGATTGACTGACCTACACTGCAGTTTGAAGCATCAAGTGAAGAAGACAACTGTCTCTCATTCCTGCTTATGTAGATACATACTATAATATCCATCCGCAAAGACTGGACTTTCTGTTCAAAACCATCAGTATTCTACTGGGCAAGTGTTTCATGCATTGACAGAAATAGGTAGAATTTACAAGCTGAACTCAGATAGATATTCCAAAATATGACTGTTGATCTGAGCATTTTTTGAGCTGGAAAGGAGTTAATATATCAGTGTAAACTTTAGTTCCACGTCTACTGGGAATCTGAAAAAAATTATGACAACTCACACTAAAGTATAATATTTACAATGATAAATATAAGAATAATTTACACTTATTGAATGTACACAATCATAAGTTTATGATTGATTTTGCATAAATTTCTGTACTTGAGAAAGATGATGATGTGAACTTATCAACTGTTTTAACTGTAATTACTTATACTTATTTTTTTTATATTGCATAAACGTTTTGATAGTATAACATATTATCTTCACCATAATAATTTAGTGTTTAACCACAATTTTATTGGGTTTTTTTTCTTTTTTCATTACATATTTTTATTTAAAATATAAAATAACTCTCATTTGCATCAATTATTTTGATGGATGATCATTCCTGAAGACCAGGATGGCTAAGACTGCCTGAATAAAGGTTCTTTCCATAAACTTCTTTCATTTTCATGTCACTCCAGAAGCCACTGTCATCCTGTTCATCATTCACAATCTGAGTATGTTTGTCCCCATATATTGGGTTTGCATGGTAAGTTTTTGTAGCAGGGGGCTGCAGGGTTGGCTTCTGTGAGAAGATGCCAGAAGGTTTCCTCGTATCCAACAGATCCAGTGTCAGCTGGCTACAAGACAGATCTACCACAAGGCCCATCAGGAACAGTGGTAGCGCCCCTGGGATAACCTAGTTAAGAAGGGTAAATAACAGAGAAGAGGAGTGACAATATGTGAGATAAACAAGGACAGTGGAGAAGGAGGAGGAGGAGCTGCTCCAAGCACTAGAAAAGAGATTCCCCTGCAGCCGGTGGTGCAGACTGTGATGAGGCAGTTGTGCCTCTGCAACCCACAGAGAACCATGCTGGAGCAGAGATCCACCTGTAGCCTACGTAGGACCCCACACCACAGCAGACAGATTCTCCCAAATGAGACTGTGTCCTCTTGGAGAGCCCTCCCAAGCTCCTGGCAGGACCTATGAACCGACGGGCAGAGTAGCCTATGCTGGAGCAGATTTGCTAGCAGTCTGTTTCTGAAAGATGGCAGCCCAAGGAAAGGACTCATGATGGAGAAGCTCATAGAGGACTGCCTCCCATGAGTGGAACTACACACTGGAGCAGGGGAAGAGAATGAGAAGGAAGTAGTGGCAGAGACAGTGTGGGATGAACTGACTGCAGCCCCCATTTCCCATCTTCCTGTGCTGCTTGGGGGGAAGAGACAGAGAAATATGGAATAAAGAAAAGCCTGGGAAGAAGGAATTTGTGGGAGGAAGGTCTTTTTTGCTTTCTTTTTATTTTTCATTACCCTACTGGCTTTTGATTGACAGTAAATATTATAATTTCCCCAAGTTGTGTCTGGTTTTGCCCACGACGGTAACCTCAGAGTGATCTCTCTGTCCTTATCTCAACCCATGACTCTTTCATTCTGTTTTTCTCCCTTTGTGCAGTTGATGAGGAAGAGTGATAGATTGATGTCATAGGCACATAGTGTCCAGCCAACCCACCAAACCCTGTTTTCTCTGTAGACCTACAAGTCTGAGACAGTCTCATCCCCCTTTCTCCCACCCGACTCTTGAAACAGAGCTTGATCAGCCTGTGAACAGACTAAAAGGAGACTCAATTTCTAAAAAAATCTTTACTGCACAGAGTAGCTCAAATATCCCCTTAGCCAGCACTGACTGATATGCAGAAGTACTCACAGTTTGGCACCCTGTTGTGTGGGTCTGAAAGTGGCTGGGCGCATTTGGCCACGCACTGGTGTCTGCAAGGTTAGCACAGCACAGGGCAGCTCTAGCTTGTCTGTACAGAAATGAGACTTTTTCTACTAAGGCTTTTAAAATTGTGCAGGCTTAAACTTTGTTGATTTTTCCCATGTAATATCTCCAAGATACGGATATTTCTCCATTCATAACTGTGAAATCCTCAATTAGCTCACATACTACAATGACCTTCTTTCTCACTTCTCTCATGTCATGTGTTGTTAAAAAAGTTCAAAAATGTTTTTGAAGTTACAAAAGAGAGGTAAATTAATGGACTTCTTACTAAGACAGAAGTTTTTCAAAATACTAATTTTCAGATCAATTATATCTGTTAGCATCTCCACTAAAATCCTAATAATCGCTTTAAATACTTCAAGGCATTATGTAAGTAAGAGCTGTCTGTGACTTTAAAACAAGGCAGCAGCTTCCTTCAAGTTGTGTCTGTGCATTGGGAAGAGAGGAGACAACAGATGAATAGCAATAGAGGGTGGGCCCAACAGAGAGCCCTATTTCTTCATTAGTGCCAGCAGTGGGCTGTTCAACCATCCCACTCCTCCAGCCTTGCTCTTGTGTTTGGGATGGAGGTTGGTAAATCAATCTTACCCTTTACACAACACATGCTGAAACATGTCTCAGCTCCAGTGTTTGTGAAGGTTACTGAAGAGATTGCTTTTCCTCTGGAAGACAAGATGTTATCAGCTGGCTTACTTATAATTTTCTTAATTGATAAATAACTTTTTTTCTCCTTGTTTTCTACCTGCCTTCCATACACACGTTGTGCCATATAAATTCACTGCCTGTGCCACATCTTCATTTGTCCTTTCAAACTGGTATTAGGAACATTCTCAATTTCCCAGTCCAAAATTTCTTGAAGCCAATGGATTTTTCTTTTATTTACTTCACTAGGTGCTATGTAGGTTACATTTTCCAAAATCCATGTAGCTATAATAAACAAGCTATGTGAGACATAATTTAAAAAGTGAACAAAAAGGAACAGTATACACCCACAGCTGTAGTAAAAAAATACAGCTGTAGTAAAAAAATACAGCTGTCATTCTCTCTCTTCTTCTCCTCTTGCTTGCCCTCCTTCTCTCTGTCATCCTCCAGCAGGCATTGCACCACATTAAGCACAGTCTCTGCTTCTGGGTGACAAAGCCAGGCATTTCACAAGAGGTGCTGAACATCTCTGAAGTAATCCGTCATCTAGAGAAGAACACTAAAAACGGAAACAAGAGAGAAAGATTGACCTTAGTGGTACTCTGATATCTCATAAGCTCTGCAATTGTAAAAATATTTTGTAAAATTTGTAAAAATATAAGTGGTAGCATTTAGAAAACTCTCTTTCAATATGCATGTTATTTTGATAAATTATGACAAAACATAGTAATATATATTTTTAGGAAACTTATTACTTGCACATTTTGTTCTGAAGATATTTTGATGTATTTTTTGGTGCAAGGTTTTTCTATCTGGAATTTTAAAAAAACAACTGTCTGCAATGTCAAAATGAAAATCTCATTTGTAAGAAGGTTGCAAAAATTCCTCCTGTGAGAAATGTACTTCCTGATTTTGCGTTAATTACTTGTAGGAGAACAAAAGAAACAGATGTTTATTTCTATTTACACCATGCAATCATAACTCCTTGATTCCAGCTGAGACCAATGCCTTATGCAAAAAACATTTTTCATTTGCTCTGTGAGTAGATCTATGCTGAAAAACTAATACATTGGAAGTTAAAGCCCAGTATAAAAGCAATGAATATGCAATTTGGGGTGTTGTAATTTTTAAACATAGAATAGTTTGTCCTAGAACATATGGAATGATCTAAATTGGAATGTAGAAGTTTTTGTTAAAATATATTCTGTAAAAAGACCTTATATCCTTCTTGTTCATTGTCTGTAATTTTTGAAATAATGAATCTCTTCCTGAACTATGTACAGTAACAAAGAACAGAGCTGGAGAATGAACTGATCATGCACTAGTTATGAGGGCTCATAGGGAGAGCCTTAATCTAGGTTTGAAGGGGAATGGGGACAAGGTCAGGCTGGACAGAGATAAGGTGTGGGAAGGGAGAAATATAGCAATTAGCTTAGTAGCAAAAGAAGGTTTAAGAGGGAATAACTCAAACAAGGGCAAATAGCTTAAGATGTAACCATAAGACAGGACTGTGGGGCATCCCTTTGTACCCCCACCTGGATATTGACATGGTCAAATACTGCTTCAAAGTGCCTGTACACCACCATATGCAGTATGGGGAACAAACAGGAGGAACTAGACATCAGTGTGCAGTCACAGGACTTTGGCCTCGTTGCGATTATGGACACATGGTGGGAAGGCATCTGTGACTGGAATGTTGTCATGAAGGTCTACATGCTGTTTAGGAGAGATAGATAAGGAAGGTACAGTGGTGCAGTTACCCTCTCTATACAAGCAATGTATCAAGCTCTGTCTTAGGGTGGATAATGAGCGAGTTGAGAGTTAATGGTTTAGAATAAAAGGGCAGACTAGTAAGGGTGACACTGTTGTGAGTGTTTGCTACTGACCACCTGATCAGGCGAAGGAAGTGGATAGGCAGATTGAAGTAGCCTTAAAATCAGAGGTACTGGTTCTTGTGAGGGTCTTAATCTACCCTGACATCTGCTGGAGAAGTAACACGG
>NW_020956464.1:149759-153444 GCF_003031625.1 Empidonax traillii
TTAATGGTTTAGAATAAAAGGGCAGACTAGTAAGGGTGACACTGTTGTGAGTGTTTGCTACTGACCACCTGATCAGGCGAAGGAAGTGGATAGGCAGATTGAAGTAGCCTTAAAATCAGAGGTACTGGTTCTTGTGAGGGTCTTAATCTACCCTGACATCTGCTGGAGAAGTAACACGGCAAAGCACAAACAGTCCAAGAGGTTCCTGGAAAGCATTGATGACAAATTCCTCTCATGGGTAGTCAAGGATCCCACAAGGAATGGTGTTGCGGTCGAGGCGGGAGGCGACTCGGTTTCAGGATACCAGCTTGCTTTACTGCAACAGTGTGTCTACCTTTATACAGTTCTGGGTGACACATGTACACACAGCATTGGTTTACCACTTCATAACAACTCATGATTGGACACACAGCCATATGTCTTAACACATTAGGCTAACATTCCTAATGGGAAACCCGCTCTGTGTCACAGCCCTACTGTTTGTGGTTAACTCTCTGCCAGGTGTAAGAAGTTCCATCTTCAGTATTTCAGTTTACTGAGAGCCCAGAACCAGCTGGGCTCCCCCACAGAATGGTGTGTGCTTGATCTCATACTAATAACCAGAGAAAGCCTTGTTGAAACATTCTGAAGGTTGGGAGTGGTCTTGTTGTAGTAACCATGAGATTGTGGAGTTCAATATTGGGCAAGGAGGAATCAGGGCAGCAAGTAAGACTATAACCATGAACTTCAGGAGAGCTAACTTTAGCTTCTTTAGAGATCTTCTTGGAAGAATCCCCCAGGAACAGGCCCTGCAAGGAAGGGATTCTTGTGCATTGTGCTCTGAGATGACCCTGCTTGAGTAGGGAAGTTGGACCAAATGACCCACTGTGGTCCCTTAAAACCTTATCCATTGTGTGATTCTGTAATAAGAAGAGACTAATCTCACTGCGTAACTGCAAAAATCGTAGATTCAAGGATGCAAGAAAGATGCTGTATATAAATAAAATTCAAACACTTCATTATATTCTTTGTATCTTAAAATTAATTAGTCTATTAACTTTATTATGACATAAATATTCCTAGATTGGGAATAGTAGTGTTTTCAAATGAATTTACTAAGAAAATTCTATTCAGACTGAAAAAAGTACAGAAAAGTTTCAGATTAAGACTTCTCTAAGTTGTTGCTGATTTTACTTCATTAGTGTCACTAATGTATTATTTCTATAGCCTTTACAGCATCACTATGTCCTCTGTCTTGTTTTTGCCTAAAGCATTTCTCCTTAGTTGGGCTGACAGCATGATTTTATTTTCTGAATATTCAACACCATCAAAATTTTACTTTTTTTCTTCATGCATAGTTTGTGATGCAAAATGTTATTCAAGTAATTTGGCTTTCACAATCATTATATAATCAGATTAAGAATACAGGGGTTTTTTTTGGTAAATGAATTAGCAAGTGAAATGTGAATCATAAAATATATCATAAGAACCTAATTTTTTGCTTCATTGCCTCTCCTATTTGAAAATCTTTCTTAGGAATCTACAGTCTCTAGTCCTCTTTAGTCTTTTGCAATGTTGACAGTGATGGAAGTCGAAAAGTTGTGTGGAAAGCCTTGTCTTAGCTGAAGCATCTTCATGGTTTGTCTAAAAGAAAAGCCTCGTGGTACAGAGATAGTCTTCATGGAAGAGGGAGAACAGGAATTGGTTTATTTCTCTTAACTTGCCAATTCCCTCCTTCCTATGCTCTGAGGAAAAGTACAAAGAATGAGTTCACAGTGGTCATGTACTGGTGGTGTTCACAGACCTGAAGGGTATGTGTCAGGTAAAAAATAAACTCAACACCCTGACCCTTTGAAAAGCAACCCTCCATATTTTCATGGAGTTAGTCAGTAGGATACCCTGGAAACTGCCCTCAGTAATAAGGGAGAATAGAGCTGGCAGATCTTTAAGGATACTTTCCATAGACCCCAAGATCTCTCAATCCCCAGGTATAACATATCAGGAAAGGACAGCAAGAGATTAACATGGCTGAGTGGAGACCTGCTGGTGAAATAAAGGGCAAGCAGGACTTGCACAGACAGTGGAAAGAGGTACAGATATCCTAGGAAGACTACAGGAACGTTACCCAGTTGTCTAGGGGTAGGGTCAGGATTGCCAAGGCACAGCAGTAGATGAACTTGTCAAGGGACACAACTAATAATAAGGTCTTCTACTGGTATGTCAGCCAGAAAAGAAAGGTCAAAGTATGTGTACCTCTCTATGAACATGACTGGCAAACAAGTAATAACTGATGAGAAGCAGGCTGAGATACTCAGCAACTATTTTGTCTCAATCTTCACCAGAAATGTCTCTTCCCACACCTTTCAAGTGGATGGAAGAGAAGATCAGGTCTGTGACCACCTGAGGAACCTGAAGTCCATGGGACCAAATGAAATGCATCTCAGTGTCCTGAGGGAATTGTTAGATGTTGTTGCCAAGCCACTCTCCATGTTATTTGAAAAGTCATGGTAGTCAGATGAAGTCCTGACTGACTGAAAAAAGAGAAATATTTCATGTATTTTTTAGAAAGGGTAGAAGGGAGGACCCTGGGACCTACTGACCTATCAACTTCATATCTGTGCCTGTGAAGACAATGGAACAGATCCTCCGAGAAACTATGCTAAATGACATGGAGGACAGGGGCATACTTGAGACAACCAGCATGGCTTCACCAAGGGCAATTCCTGCCTGACAAACCTAGTGGCCTTCTAGGATGGAGTGACTACATCAGCGGACATGGGAAGAACCACAGAAGTAATTTATCTGGATTTCTGTAAGGCCTCTGACATAGCTGCCCACAACATCCTTTTGTCTAAACTGGAGAAATAGAGACTTGATGGATACACTGGGTGGTGGATAAGAAATTGGCTGGATGGTTGTATTTAGAGGGTAATGGTCAAAAAAGTTCAGATGGACATCTGTGACAAGGGTCTCTGTTGGGGCCAGTACTGTTTAATATCTTCATCATTACATAGACAAAGGGATCGAGTGCTCCCTTAGCAAATTTGCAGGTGACATCAAGCTGAGTGGTGCAGTTGACACACCTTCAGGGTGGGATGTCCTCCAATGGAACCTGGAAAAGATTGAGAAGTGGGCCCATAGGAATCTCATAAGGTTCAATAGGGCCAAATGCAAGGTCCTGCAAGTGTATTGGAGAAACCACTAGTATTGAAGGGATTGAGTGCAGCCCTGCAAAGAAACACTTTGGAGTGCTGGTGGATGAAAAGCTGGGCTCCTATAGCCCAGAAAGCCAACTGCATCCTGGGCTACAGAAAAGAACTGTGACCAGCAGTTTGAGGGAGATGATTCTGCCCCTCTACTCCACTCTTGTGAAACTCAACCTGGTAGTATGGTGTCCAGCTTTGGGGTTCTCAGTGCAAGAAAAGCATGGACTTGTTAGAGCAGGTCTAGAGGAGGACCTCAAAAATGATCAGAGGGATGGAGAACTTTGCTTATGAGGAAAGGCTGAGAGGTTGTTCAGCCTGGAGGTTCTGGGGAGACCCTATTTCTTAAAGGGGGGCTTGTAAGAAAGGTGGGGACAAACTTTTTAGTCAGGCCTGCTGCAACAGGACAAGCAGTAATGGTTTTAAACTGAAAGATGGTAAGTTTACATTAGAGATAAACAAGAAGTTGTTCACCATGAGGATTGTGAAACACTGAAACAGTT
>NW_020956464.1:153585-187808 GCF_003031625.1 Empidonax traillii
CAAAAATGATCAGAGGGATGGAGAACTTTGCTTATGAGGAAAGGCTGAGAGGTTGTTCAGCCTGGAGGTTCTGGGGAGACCCTATTTCTTAAAGGGGGGCTTGTAAGAAAGGTGGGGACAAACTTTTTAGTCAGGCCTGCTGCAACAGGACAAGCAGTAATGGTTTTAAACTGAAAGATGGTAAGTTTAGATTAGAGATAAACAAGAAGTTGTTCACCATGAGGATTGTGAAACACTGAAACAGTTGCCCAGGGAGGTAGTAGATTTCCCACCCCCAGAAACCCTAACTCTAACCCTAAGCATCAGGTTGGATAGAACTCTAAGAAATCTAATCTAGTTGAAGATATCCCTGCCTAGGGCAGAGGGGATTGGACTAGATGACCTTTAAATGTCTTTTCCAACTCAGACCATTCTATGATTCTAAACACCATTTTTGAAACCTTGTGGCTGAGTTTCTACACTCACAATCACTACAAAAGGGATAAATATATTTTATATATGAAGAAATAGATTATCTGTGTTTAAAAATATGTAATTCAAAAAGTGTAGCTTAAACTCAAAATTCAGTGACCAACACATGCCATATAATTAATGATTTTATTTTCTCTCATATTATTCTGATGTGTATTGAAAACCTCTAATCATCAAGGTCATTGTCAATTACCTCTATACTAGAAGCTGGGAATTAACTTTTTGATCTGTCAGTCATACACTTAATTTTTTAAAAATAATATATAGAAAAATACTTCTCCATACAACATTCTGATGAGAGAAGTCAAGAAAAATATATGTCAAGCAATGCTGAAAATCACTAGAGGATATTGCTTCTAGTCATTTTATATTTATATCAAAGTCACCATTCAAGCTGAAAACTAAAACTCTCTCTAGTAAGTTGCTTCAGCTCAGATTAGTAGAAGAAACACAAGCCTTTTCTGCTAATAGTTTGCATGCAACAATCATAACATTTTTTTACTATCTTCAGTATCTTCTTTCCTGTATAAGCCCTAAGATATCTCACTTAAAACAGATGTTATTAAAAGGCTGTATGTAAACTTAAGGTCAGAGAAAACGTGTCTGTTCTGACCTAGAAGGAAGAGAAAAATGAAGTGGTTTAAAAAATTGCTTTCAGAATGAAGCTATTTAGAAAATGCTTTTAAATATATTTTAAAACTATCACTCTTTAAAAAAAGGCATTTTTTTTAGCACAAAATTTCAATTTCTTTTAAAGTCTTTTCTTCCTGTGCATATTCTAGTTTTGTTCTTTCCTATATGTAAAAATGCACAAATAATAAACTAACAATCAAATCAGTGTACACTTGTGGTCTTATTCTTGTTAACAGAACTATATTCAAGATTGTCTTGTTTTCTGAAAATGTTCTATTTATTTATTATTAAAATTTAACATAAATTAACTACAGAGCTGTTTCCAACTCTTGATATGAGACAGTGAATCAGTGAATTCTCAGTATTCGTATACCTTAACCATAGAGCTAAAAAAACCTTACTGAGAGTTGCTTTGCTTTGTTTATTTAATGTTTACACGCAGCCTAAACCAAATTTACAGATCTCCAGACATTCTGGAAAAAAAAAAAAAAAAAAGAAAACTTGTTCTCTGAGGTACCCAGCTATACTTACTGAAAGATTGGCTATCTGGTTTTGGCAACAGAATAATTACTATTACTAGCATGGCAGTACAAGAACTAAGAAAATAAAAGCACATCAAAAGACAATTCCCCAGAGAGACTATTCTTATATTGAGGATTAAACTAGATCCTGCTGTAGTAGTAGGCAGTAGCTATTCCTGTCACTCAGCTGGAAAAAATAAAGTCCCAGGCATGCATGCATGTCTTGTCTTTCAAAAGTGAAATTTCTGTAGGGAAATTGCTTCTACTGTATTCCATACTGTAGTTTTGTGCCATATAGTGAACAAAGTAATTGTAGAAGAAATATTACCAAAACATTCCAGATTTTCAGTGGGACAAAATGAATGATACTTCTGGAAAATTCTTTAGTGGTTTTTATTATTATATTTCTTTTAGGAGAGAGAAAAAAAGGAGAGAAAAAAACCTTAAAATTCTGAAAGAAATTGTTTATATCTTCAGGCCTTACTTTTCAAAATGTAAATTGAGAATCTTAGAAGCCAGATATTGAAATCAATTCTGTTTTGATCCACCTCATCGTGTGTGCCACTAGTCGTTGCTGACAGTCCGGGTCCTTATTCTGGGCTTAGCATTTTAGAAAAGAGGATATTGTTCAGACTAAAGTCCGAATATATGAACATTGTCAAATATTTTTGAATATTTAGGTGCTCTGCAACCACATTAATTATTGAGTTAGAATGACGATTTCCACTGGAATGAGAAATGTTTCTTCAATATAAATGCATTGTCCTTCGCACTAAAACTGTTTGGAAAAAAAATTGTGAACTACAGGAGCAAAAATAAAACCATTCTATGGATTGTGCAAAATAATCAAGTCTGAAACAAAGCATTACTCCTGGACAACACTCAATGCATTCTCAGAAGTACTCAGTTTTAAATGGGGATTATTTCAATAGAAGTTGTTAGACTCTTGGGAGATGCTCAGCACCTTGAAGGATAGGGCTTTTGAGAGGTGTTTTAGAGGTAAATTATAATTTCCAACCTACATTTTCCAAACCCAAACTTCTTTACGTCACCTTGCTAAGCAACCTTACATGGTAATGGCTGCTGAACTGCATAGACACCTGCAATTTTAGAAAGTAATCATAGTGTCTGCTTTAGTGTCTCCCTGCTGCTTTCAACAATTTATGAACAATAATTGATGATGGTTAAATAATTAGTGCAACTGAAAGAAACCTCTGAATAGATTTCATATTGTTAGGGGAAAAAATATCACAAGAGGCAAAAAAGAAGGAAGGAAACTCTTTCTATTTTATTTAAATACCACAGTTTCCCACTTCTATGTGAAGGATGACAGGAAGACTTTGGAAAATCATGATGATTTATCTTCTTTCAACAGATATAGCAGATATTTTTTCTGCTTTGTGGTCCCTGAGCCAGTACTATATCTATGCCTATCTTGGGCTAAGTATTAGTTTTAATTAATTCCTGATAGTTCTTGATTTTTACTTCATTGTTTTGCTGCAAATTCCTTCTCTTGATGTTTCTTGAGGAGAAAACAATTGTCTTTAAGAATTTGGCTGTGTTTTTCATCTGTAAGCCACCTAATTTACCTTTGATTTAAAAAAAAAAAAAAAAAGCCAGCATAGACATGTATTTTGTAATCCTGTAATTCCAGTTTATCTAAATTAAAATAATTTTAAGTACCCCATTGAAAGAAGCACGAGTGATCATTCTCTTTTCGTTCGTGAAAGAATCTGAAGAACACATTTTATTATTTGAACTACTGTTAAGTGAATGAAACACTGAAAAAAGGGTACAATTCAGCAGAGCTGATAACAGCTCTGTATGTGCAAGAGACTTGAACCCAGAAGACACTTTAAAGAAATGTGAAATTACACTTATGCCACTGGATAATATACCTGATTTTCATTAACGCAAGGCCATTTCATGACAGTTAGACCATAATAAAAGTGAGTGCAAGTGAAAATTGCTCCCATTTGAAAGGCTTTTCTCTATGAAAAAGCAATATCACCATAATATCTATTGTCCTTCCCTAAATATAATTTCCTTTGTCAATCTGAGAGACAGAATATTGGGTTAGATGAGCCAGCAGTCTGACTCGGAAGGACATTTCTTACGGATTGCAACTAAGTAAGCGCCATACTCTTCGGCATATAGACGAAAGAGGTCATGCTTTAACCTTAGCCAGCAACCAAGCCCCAGACAGTCAGTCACTCACTCCCCCACCAGCAGGGCTGGTAAATTGGAATTGTAAAAGGTAGGAAACTCGTGGGTTGAAATAAAGTCAGTTTAACAGGGAAAGTAAAAGCCATGCACAAAGCAAGGAATTAATTCACTGCTTCCCATGGGCAGGCAGGTGTTCAGCAGAGAACAGGGTCCATTATGTGTAATGATTACTTGGGAAGACAAATGGTATCGCTCCAAATGTCCCCCCCTTCCTCCTTCTTCCCCCAACTTTATATGATGGGCATGTTGTTATATGGTATAGAATATCCCTTTGATCAGTTTGGATCACCTGGCTGTGTCTCCTCCCAGACTCCCATACACCCCCAACTTCCTTGTCAGTGTGGCAGTACAAAAAGCAGAAAAGGCCTTGGCTCTGTGCAAACACTGCTCAGCAATAACAAAAACATCTCTATATTATCAACCCTGTGTGCAGCACAAATTAAAAATACAGCCCCTTTCCAGCCACTGTGAAGAAAATTAACTCTACCCCAGCCAAAACCAGCACAAAATGACATCATGAGAAGCCTGAAGTCTTTACTGGATGAGAGATGGTAAATAATACTCAGAGGAGAGAAATGTAGTGTTTTAATTCACACTGTTAGCAAAATATTAGAAAGACATCAATATTAAAAGTGAGAAAAATTAACCATGAAACATTTTTATGAATTTTGAAAGGGACCAGATCACATAAGGGAGAATTTTTTAATGCTGCTTCTTTTGAAAAAATGTACAAACTCAGATATGCTGAATTAAAATAAACTGGAAATGAACAACATGTAAATATAAATGGTTTTGCAATGTTCAAACATATGAAGAATAAAAAATATATACAGCTTACAGGGGAGCTATTCATCCATATTTTAAAAATAATTAGAATTATTCATTACATGTTTTCTAAAAATATGAATGAGACTAAGTGGCCTGAAAAATACCTCCATTTAAATTAGGCTTAAAGCTTTCCTGAAACCCTTTTCTTTCAGCAGAATTCACTGCCTTGTAAAAGCCACAATTTCTAGAACAAAAATGAAGGAAAGTTATATACTGATCTTCAGTACCTTGAGGGTTTGCATTTTTTCTCTCACTCTAAACATCTTACTCAGTTCTTCCTACGCTTCAATGTTTAATCTTTCTTTCAAGTTATAAGCACTGCTATGCTACTTGCTGCTACTCCTCTTCCCTGGTTAAGAACCTTTTCTTGCTTCTCTAAGCTTGCATAACTTTGCCTATCACATAAAAAGACACGGGTGAGATAGCATGAGGATAAGGAGAGCAGAAAAGTAATTTACTAGAATTGGGAGTTGAAAAATTGTATCATCCTCTACTGGTGAAAATATAGCAGTTACCTCCCAAATTAAGCCCTTAGCAGATTTCCTAGAACAGATTCTGTATGTTTCACAGCAATTATTTTCCTTTTAGCAACTGCTATTTTTCAAAGATTGGCAGAGTTTCAATTTCTTTTCATCTAGTTTAGTCATAGCAATAAAAAATATTTTGTTATAAAGAAATCCATAAAACTGTCTGAAGAGGATGGTGCACCTCCAGCATATTCACCAGAGAACAACATTTTGCCAATCTATTTTCTTCCAGAAATATAACAACACGTTCACAAATTTTTTTGTTTGTTTTCCTACTTATAGTAAGCAGAACTGACTCTTCTTTGACATCTGGAACCAATGTTCAAATTTCCCAGAATTCAAACTTTCCTTAACTACAGGAGGTACCAACTGTGAACATGTCTACTTTTTATCTAATCAACTTTGCTTAAGAGTAGGAGCAAAACTATCTTTTTCATCAATGTTGATAACTGCTTCTTCTGGTTACACATGTAAACATCCACTCACTACTGAAATACCTACTTGAGGTGCATATTTGCAGTGACACTCTGTCCAGAGACCTATGAAGAAATTAATCTAGGATTTGCTTTCATTGAAAATAGGAACAAGTACCCTCTGAAATACCTAAATTCAAGAAAAGATATTTTAAAAGCTAAATTAGCCCTACAACCTGTATTGGCACTCTAAATCTCCAAGTCACCAGGGATATGCTCAAGTGACATTGTGCCTATTCTGCTTCAAGAAATAAATTCTCTTTCATCTCTTCCCACCAGCTCTGAAGCAGATTCAGCTCCTCTCTGTTTATACTTGCTTCCTACATAGATGCATAACATACCCTGGTATCTTTTTTATTATAGTTGTTATCAGTGGTAGTAACCCTCATATATGTATGAGAGTACATAATACTCTCTTTACCTGTATAAATTCAATGTCAGATTGAGGTCAAGTAGAGACACACAGATATGTGTTAGAAGTGTAACTGCACTCTGCATCTACATTTAAAATTTCTCTTGAGGTCTGAGACAAAGACTGACAAATCATATTTAAAAGAAGATAGCTCCAAGCTCAGGAGTTTGTTCATCAATTTAAATTCACTTTTCAAGGTAGACAGGACACTATTCTGGAAATATCTATGAGGAAACTAGACCTGGATAGCTATTTTGAGTTAATGTGATTCAGCGATTGCCTCTTCAAAATGTCACTTAGAGTATCTGCCCATTCATTTGAAGTTTGCTTAATGCAGAAAACAAAATGAAAAAGGACTTAGACAAATATATTGAAACTCAACCTAAAGTCAGACCTATATTTAGATTCTTAGCCATGTGGGACAAATTTTTACAAAAAATGATCACTCGGTTTCTCAGGGAAATCAATGTGACTTGCATATAACCATCCGTCTAAAATACTTAGGCCAATTTTTAACTGTCTTCAGTACTCCACGTTTATCAGTTTTGTTAGTAAAGAGAAGACTTTATCAAAGGCATAAAAATTCTTATTTATTTAACTTTTTTTCCCATGATAACTCTTTGCAAAATAGTGTTATCTTATTTTTGTTGTCAATTGAGTAGTTTCTTTTGTATTTGTATGTTGCTCTTTTTATTGTCCATGAACATGTATGAAGAGATTAAAGAAAATAACTAAAACACTACCTTATACCTTGTCTCTTCTTATCTAGCCACTAACTTGAAAAGAGCCAGGATTTCATCATGGAAGCCCAGCACTTTAGCTGGAAAATACAACCTACTGTCAACTTCAATTTCTTCTGGGAATGAAGTATCCCATTTCTTTTGACAGATTTCTAAGGAAATATTTCAAAACAGTATTTGCTGATCTTGCAGTATAACTTATTTATATTTAAGACTTTTAACAGAGCACAAACTCTTATCTCTCATCAATGATTATTCAGTTTTATATTTTTTTTTAAGATGTCTATCTTTTTCACCCAGAATGCTTCTTCTATTATGGAAGAGTTTATTCACTGTTTTCTTGCAGATTGCACTTAAAACCTTTTATTTAAACAGATCATCAGGAAATAAATCAATATAACTATGAGAATTTTAAGGTTATTTCTGCATTCTCTCCCCCTTGTACTCTTCCACCTGTCTATCTAGACCCATCTTTTACTCCTCTGTTGAGTTTAAGGGAGTTTGTTTGGGAATTTTTTTTACCTATTGTTAGCCCACACAAGAAAACAGAGTCCTGAGATACATTAATTTTTCTAAATACTGTGATCACCTGAAAAATACATATCACTGAAAAACATGCAGAAGACTCACTTTTATCATGAGAAAAATAGTTTAGTTTATTTCTTACTCAAGTTCACTAACTTACAGTGAAAGCCTTCCTTAGAAACAAAAAAAAACCCCAAACTAATAATTTTCATCTGAATTTACAGGATGAAGTGCTACATTGAGGACACATATTTAATGTCTTCTTATATGCCAATCTGATAATTGTCCCTTTTTTTTTGTTTCTTTTATTTTCTGTTTGAAAGAATGACCAATAACTTCTATTAGAACCTACTCAGTTTTTTTGCTCTTTCAACATACTCCATAGAAAGATTCAAGAACTTTTCACTCACATAACAAAAGACTAAAATGAACACTTTCACTGTGCAGTACATACTCTAGAAAATTTTCAATTCCTTTTGATTTTAATTTTCTGTCAATTAGCACATGACACTTACCCCTTTTTTCCTTTTAAAAGAAAAGCAACACAATTTTTGATTTAATTATATAATATTCAGAACTTGGTTTTGAACATTAGTTCAAATTCAAGATTAATATTAGACTCAACAGATAAAAGAACAAATGGAGGATTGATTCGAATTTTACATTTTAGATATTAAAATTGAAATGATCCCTCTGCAGAATTTAATTTTCATCTTCATGTCTATAAGCATCATTACGAGGGACTGCTAGAACAATACAAGCTTTTAGAGGGTTTTTTGTCTTCACATTTCCTGTAGTCTAAACTTCATACTACAACTTTTCAAGACAGTTTAAAAATACTTTAAATAAATTGTTCAATGAGTGAGAAAGTACATGAATAAGTAGCATACAAAATTTTGATCAATGGACTGGTGGCATTTTTCATGACTGAACAGAAAAAAAATTCCCTAATTGCTTCCAAAACAATTTACACATCTGGAAGTAAGACACTGCATGATGTATACTAATTGTATGGATACCATTATCTGAAAACAAGCTAATCTGGCATGTTGGAAATGTTTTTCAGAATTGTTTCAGTATCTAAGAAGCAAGACTTCCCAGACAGTGACTTAGTAAACAGGCTTTAGAAACCTGGATTGAAAAGCTGACTCACCAAAAGAGTCATGCTAACACTTACTCTTTCAAAGGTAGTAAGTATAATACATACAACTCAAAGTATGTGAAGAAACATGTTGTGGCTCCTCTTCAGCTTTTCAGCAAAAACTGTTCTCAGTCACAAGTATAGTATTAGATATATTAGTGCACCAGAAAAATCAGAAACAGTACTTTCTACCTTAAAAGTAACATCAGGCGGGCAAATTATGACACATAAATTAGTTCCTTCTATAGTGAAAATTAAAGTATAATCCCAGTCATAGATTTCTTTCCTGAGTATAACATCTTCTTAGCTTTGAGTTATACATTTTGGAATATATACAAAGAGATCTCAGGCTCATAAAAAACAACTTAGGTTTATCATTGTGTTTATTAGTCCTATGAATAAAATTAGGAAACACTAAACGTAGTATCTTGTAGCTCACTTGCCTAATCAAGAGAAGTTTCCAATTACATAATTAGGACTAGCAAAAACCTTCTCTTTCCAGGGAAACATCTGGCCAGTCTAAGAGACAAATATGTGACAGTAAACTGCATTAAGAACAGAATCTTTTGTATTTCTATTTCCCCACATCGGTGTTTCAGATTTGAAAAAAAGAGCTTTAGGGATCACAGCCTATTTCTGATACTGAGCAAGAGACAATGCTTCCATAATAACAAATTATACCTTTAGTCCTTGAACCTTAATTTCTCTCAAAATATTTCAAATAAGGAAAAGTCAGTAGACTTCACTAATCTTCAGAAGTTGATAAATTTTAGTGAACCACTATCACAGATTCATTATCTTGTTTAAAAGATTTCCTCTATTAACATCTAATAGTATAACCAAATTATAAGTTACATTCATTGAGATTAAACATTTGTTAAAATATTGTCACATGAAGAGAAAACTGTTAACTATTAACAACTGTCAATTTTAAGTGATACAAACTTTAAATTACTACTTTTGTTCATCAAATGTAATATACCAGACTGTAAAAAATGATCTTTTTCTGCCAAACAAATAATCAATGAGTAATTTTTTTAAGTATTTACAGGAAGCTTGCATATGTTCCCTAATTTTCTTATTATTTATTCAATTTAAAAATGTAGCTTAAGATAAAATGCCAGGACAAATTCACATGATGACATGTTCTAGAAAATGCAAGGGATGTAGAAGACCGTACAAACTGCATATTATAAGATAGGAAAGAAGCAAACAAAAAGCAGAACATGGGACCAGATGGCCAGCATAAAATTCTGGAGATGACTTTTGGATTTCATGTTTTTTACAAACCAATCTGTCTGAGAACATGTCTAACCCACAGGCTGCCAGAAAATGGTGCATTGTGTTCAAACTCTGGTTGTAGAAGAAGGAATAATTTTTTAAAAGGTTTATTTAGTAACCTCTACAGCGGAAGGAACATCTGTGTGTGACAGAGAAGATAAATTTAAAACCATCATGTGATTTTTCTTTTGAATTAGATGATTCTTTTCCTATAATTAAGATTAACTTGCAATTGTATGTCATGCCAAACTAATACAAATTAAAGTACAAGCACAAAAAGAGACCAAGACAGGTGGAACATAGATATTACTGATCAAAAATGACAAATATTGACTAATATAGTCAAGACCACATAAATGAACAAGCCAATGCCACACTAATGTGATAAAATTCATCCCTGATCACTGTTTCATGTCTCTGTTTTCATTTATAAATAACATTTTATATTTACATAAATAATATTATCATATCAGCTGTATGATGACACAAGAGAAGTATAGAAAGTATTTTATGTTGACACCTCCTTCAACTGTAGGAAAAAGGGGAAAAAGGGAAAAAAATATCTGTCTCAGGAATTTCCACAGCTAAAACTACAAAGGGACCTTGGTTCCCTGCTTTTGTGAAACTCTGATGAGTTTATACTTTTCAACCTACAAAGAGTCAGTCTTTTAAAAGCCCTGCAGATACACAAAGATGAGCAAGTTAGTTATGACTTAGAACTCTGAGCAAAATCAATAGTGTTGAGTACCTGGAAAAATTGCTTACAGTCAATGGGACAAATTAAGGATTAAGTGATAGTTAAGTAGTGTTTTTCAGAGCTCCTCAATGCCTAAATATCGGATACAAACATCTTAGTAGCACAGGGGATATTTATGCATTAATTAACAACAACATGTATCAATGGAGTGACAAATTTTAGAAGTGACATCAGTCTTGGGATAACTTTTTCTCAGCTAGTTTTTCACTTTATTAAAGGGTATGTTGCAAAGAGGGTCGACATGGACACAGCATACAACATGTAGCAATGCATTGAGCAGCATGTTAAACTGGAAATTCCAAAATGCAAGGCTGTAGGAGAGCTGTATGACATCGGGAAAGATTTAGCTTTACATCTCCAGAAAGCTAAGTAGCCTAAAGAGTGCAAACATGATATGGCTATATTGTTCCAGTCTCAGAACATATTATGATTAACTCTTGTTCTCTGTTCTCTCCTAAAGTGTAGTAAAATTCCCCTTTGAACAGCTTTTAAAAATCCCATTTTACAATTTTTTAAAAACAGTTCTTAAAAATGAAAGAAAAAGGTCTGAAAATATCTGTCATTCTTAACAACTTTAACCTGACAAACCTTCCCAGAAGTTTATACAATGTTTTGTAATGTGTCATTAACCAGGCAACCATAAAAGAGACAAAAACCCCTTAGGTTTAAATCCTTATAATTAGATATATAATTATTTTAAAGGCCTGGAAGCTGGAACGTTTTAGTACAACAAGTACTAGCAATCATAATTGCAATACAATTTGTCAGCTCTCAAGTCTCTGTGTTGGAATTTAAAAGACTGTTTTGATTTGTTTTCACTGTATTGCTCTGCATAGATGGAAAACTGAGAAAAGATAAAGTTCACAGGCAAATTTTTACAGGTAGGGTCCAAGAGGTCATCTGGGCCCTGTCATCTAGTAGTGGATGCTCTCAGACATTAGGAAAAAAGATACAGTATACTAACATTTCTTTACCTGAAAGGTGATCTGCCAGTGTTCACAGGACTGATACTGGTGGGAAAGTATGCAAGGAATTGGCTTATGATACATCTTTTCAGACTCTTTGTAGAACCACTTATGGTGGTAGAACTCTTTTCCATGTGTTGTTTAATAATTTATTCGCATATATATATTTAACCACAAACAAGTTCAATTCTTCTCTAAGAGCACAGTAAAATTTCCCAAAACCACACACTGACTACTTGCTTCTATAGCTTCAACTCTATCCCACTGCAAAACTAAACAGAAATATCTTTAGACCTTCAGTGACCTAATAAGTCACAATTAATTGGTCAGTTCTATCCAGTCTGCCATGAAAAGAACCAAAAATCATATAATGGATATGGTTACAAAGGAAAGAATAAATCCAACATCAAGACTGGGAGACCACATGGGTTAAAAATTACAGTTCCATTAAGCAGCAGGAACAAGCTTCAGCCCAGTTAGCGTCTTTGAATCAAACCTGTTAATGCTCAAAATTAATAAAAAAAAAAAAAAAATCCCAAACAACAAACCCACAACTGCAAAAAAATTCATACAAAAACTACAGATAGAAAGCTAATCCACTGGAAGTCAGGACACAGAGAAAAAAAATCCTTAGAATAAAAGGCAAGATAAGCAACAGTAGGAGGTCAACTAAATGCAAAATAGAGGAGGAGAATCATCTCCCCCAGCTTGCTGGTCACACCTCTTTTAATGCAGCCCAGGATGTGGCAGACAAGTGCACATCACCGAGTGATGCTGAGATTTTCATTTACAAATACCCCAAAGTCTTTCTCCCCAGGACTAGTCTCAATCCGTTTTCCACCAAGCCTGTACTTGTGCCCTTCCCTCATCCACCGCTGCCATAACCCCCTTGTAGAAGACCACCAGATTTGCCAGGTATGCTTTGCCTTTAGTGAAGCCATGTTGACTGTCTTCAGTCCCTCCATTATTTTCCATATGCCTAACACAGTTTCCAGGAGGAGCTGCTCCACGATTTTGCCAGACACTGAGGTGAGACTGACTGACCTGTAAATAAATTTTTCATAACTTGTAATGTAAATTTAGGATCTTTCAGTTTAAAACCAATACCCTTATACTATCACATCACTTCCTGATGAAAAACTCCTCCCATCTTTCCTGTAGGCCGCCTTTAAGTACTGAAGGTTGCTACAAGGTCTCCCAGGAGCCTTCTCTTTTCTACGCTAAACAACACCAACTCTCTCAGTCTTTCCTCAAAGACAAGATGCTCCTGCTCCTGACCACCTTCATGGCCTCCTCTGGACCCACTCAAACAAGTCCATGTCTTCCTTATGCTGGGGTCCCAGAGCTGAACACAGTACTCAATAGTTCATTGCATAAAAATTAGAGACGCTCTTTATTATTCTAAGCATCCTAAGACACAATCACCTGTTGATGAATCTATATTAAATACTTTTTAATACGCTTCTCATAATTTAAGCATGACTTCTATTTTCTCTCTGAAACATTGGATTTAGCCATTTTAAAATGAGGTTGAATAAACACCAAGAAATGCAGGTCATAATGTGGAATAAACCTGACTTTACTTATCCCTAAAAAACCCATATCTAATGCCAGTTGTGTCCTGTTTGTACTCAGTGTGTTTTGTGCTGGCAAAGTCTATGACCTGTGTGTGAATCACAGAATATACTGAGTTGGAAGGGACCCACAAGGATCATTGAAGTCCAGCTCCTGGCCCTGTACAGGACAGACCCAAGAATCACACCTGTGTCTTGTGTGTGTAAGTTCATGGGCTAGAAATGTACATAATGCAGCTGTACATTTAAAAACTCATATCCACTCATGTGAAAACTACAATATAAAATAAGACAAAAGCCTTTCCTTTCCTGCTCACACAAAAAGGTCACTTTTTTCAGGTTCTTTGTAAATTCTTGTACTTGGCAGGAAAAAAAAAAAGTAAAATGCATGTTTTGGCTTATTATCAGCTTGTATAAATGAGCACTATTATGTAAACTTTAATGGAAAGACCCTGTCAAATGCCGGTTGAAGATGTGTCCTGTTTACAGCAATTTCAAGCATTTGTCAGGATGTCAAAAAACAGAGGTGATTACAGTCCTGATGTCTTGTCTTCTTGTATCATGTCACTGAACCATAGAAGTGAAAAGCATGTGTTATCAAGCTCATTCCAACACCACTGAATCTCTTTGGCTCCCTGAATCCTAGAGTTCAAAAGTCAGAAGAAAACTGCTACTATGAAAGCCTTATGTTTAGAAATAGGAGTCAAAAAATGCCCTCCTCTCTTATCAATCCAGAGCTGATTATAACAATACATGCAGCAGAGAACCAATGCAACCACTGTATTTAAGTGCAAATTTGCTAAAACTAGGCACTGATGTCAGAAATTGAATATGATTTCAGATTTTCAAAGGCCTAAACCACATCCCCCACCACACACACACATCCCATACATTTTTCCTACTGCAGTACTCCACATCTGGGAAAACAAAAAAAAAGAAATAGAAATGGAGGAAGGAAGAATTGGGCCTACAGGATGAATTTCCAGAGAGATATCAAAAGCTTTGGTTTTGGTGTTCCAGTTCCCTGTGTGGAAGGAATGACAGGCATTTCAGAAATTCAGAAATCTATTAAAAAATAAGCAATAAATTAATGTGGCAGTTTCAGGGGAACTGCAGAGATTTATTTCCTGCTTTCTGAATTCAGTGGTGTTCCCATTAAAAAAGCATTTTATTAAAATAATAGTACTTTTTATTTACGTATATGAATATGTACATATATAAATATGTCTGCCTCTCAAGGTCTGACTGTACAACCTGACAGGTTGCAAAGTCACCAAGCCGCTTCTTTTATTTCTATATGCCAACTTCATTACAATCACTCACTTATACAGTACTATACTATCACCCACTTGAGCAGAAAGTTGTCATATCCCTTCTACCTCATGAATTTTGCAAGTTAAAGAGGAAATTACCAACAATAATTATGGAGGCATAATACTACTGAATGGTTTTTCTTTGAAAAGCTTCCTTTTATACCGTGTCAATTTTATTTAATTGTTCATATATTTTGTATTTCATAGTGATTCAGAGGCAAGACTACAAGTACAGAGAGAAGTTCCAATTCCAAAGCAAAATTCAACTTATTTTCCTAAAGGTCATGCAACTCACAGCCAAGTAGAGTTTTATCAGCTTGAAATTTTGGACTGAAATAGTCCAGAAAAACGTCGTGAAGCTACGTCTATGTAGTTGACCAACACACAAGGTACAACCACAGTTCTGAAACCTGAGTTCAACAAAAGAAGACTTACTAAGATTTAGGAAAGACAAATAAGGTCTTATTTGCTGTAACTTCTCATGGCTTCAGGGCAAGTCCATGGAGCAACTTTTTGGGCAAGAAACTTTACACTATTTGCTAGTCCTAGGTGTTAACTGTGCATGCATGGAAAGTTAATCCTAGAGGACTTTCCATACACTGTGAATACAGGTGTATATTCATGCGTTTATGGAACGATATTGTTTTCCTCTTGCACCCTAAAAACTGACATGTAAGGAAAAGTAAACCTCTGAAATACATGAAAGAACAGGTATCACATTGTTGGTTTTGTGGACTGTGAGGTTAGTAAATGTCCAAACTAGCACCTGTGCAGAAGATAGAAGACATCAAAAGCCTAGGATATGACAATACCATATCCCTCACTTCATGCTATCAAGATCACAGATAGAGGGGGAAAGTACAAGAAATGCCTTTGCTGATTTTAATCATTATTGAATGGATCCCTGGATTTAATTTATAAAATATTAGTCCCATTTAAAATTCCTTTTACATTATTACTTAGGTATTTTCATCATAAACAGTGACAATTTATGTATTAAAACATAATATTCTTGCTTCAAGAGAGAACAGATTTAATAGGGTTCTTTTGCTTTTGACATTTTCACTTTCCCCATCAAATAGGCATACAACTTTTATTTCATAAAATATCTGAGTATCCAGGAAATCTGTGTTTGATTTCTATTTTAAGGCAAACAACACAGCCTAAAATAATATCAAAGTTGAAAGAAAGGAGAGAGAAATATTTCTAACTCAGATAAAACTATTATATCTTGAATGACCTATTAGTAGATTTTGGTTTCTTTATTAAGTTTCAAAATATTATGCTGCATAGTTTGATATCCTCAACTGACTTAACTTTTTTTTTTGAAACTACATCAGAAACATCAAAAGGGACTGTTATATTCAGAAACTGAGAGTATAAGGAGCACAAAAGCAGATTGCCAGAAAAATAGAAAAATAATCAGAAGTCTCTGCTCTTTATAGACAAGGATTAAGGTTCAGCCAGTCTAATAAGTGCATATTGGATTCAGAAAGCCTGGTAACCATCGTGTAAAGGAAAATAACCTTAATCTGTACCATCATGGGAAAAAATATTCAGAAAATCAAACCCACTAACTATTAAGTCTATGCTAAAGCAGTTATACTGGCACACGGTTTAGTAATAGAATCATAGAATATGCTGAGTTGGAAGGGGCCCATCACGATGATCTAGTCCAATTGAAGGTGAGGCCACACCAGTGCAGAGCAGATGAGGACAATCGCCTCCCTCAACCGGCTGGTGATGCTTTGCCTGATGCCTCCCAGGACATGGTTGGCACTCCTGGCTACCAGGGCACTGCTGACTGATATTGAACTTCCAAGTGACCAGGTCCCTTTCTACAGTGCTGCTCTCCAGCCTCTTTTTCCCCAGGAACAAGGGTTGCCCTGTCCCAGGTTCAGAATCCAGCACTTGTCCTTGCTAAACTTCATATACTTGGCAATTGCACCAAAACGACAAAAAGAGTTTGTGATCCTCCCAAAAGACATAACTTTCAGATACCACTTTTCAATTTTCTCCTAGGGAAGGTTATCTGACTCATGGGGAGGGAATTTCACTATAATTCTTTCCTTTGTAAGGGTATTGTAAAGTAGAACTGCAGACTGGGTATGAGAGTGTATTCACAAGCTGTCATAAACTGAGAAATTTTTTGTTATTTTTTGAGTTTTAAGAATCAGTATATGCTCGGGTAACTTCCCTCTAGGGTATATATAATTTATAATACACCAGAAGAGGAAAATTAGACTTCTCCTTCCTTCTAAGGACCATATGTTCTGCTTCCAATACCTACGTGGAAGTGCTTAGATGACCTAATTTACAGCACAGTCCTACTAGTCATTTGTCTTTACAGAAAAGTTAGCATCTGAACAGGACATTTAGCTAGTAGAGTTGCGCACTGTAGTTACACTTCCCTCCACTTCAAAAATCATTAGTTATAAATGTCTGTTATTCCTAATTGTAGTCCTTGAACGGAGTATTCATTAGTAATGACACCTCTTCATGTCTATTGACTCATGGCTAAAACACAATTTAATGATTCCATGATATCAACAAAAAAAATCTTTAACCTTACACTGAAATTTCCTAAACTGCTTATGAAAAAACATGGATAGGGAAGTAAGAGGCTATATATTCCTATCAGAGCCTTGACTATATTTTACAAGAAGTATTTACTGCTAAGCACCAATCTATTTGTATTAATTAGTTGCTTGCCTAAGTAAGATCAATTCATTTTTATGACCACTAAAGATTACTGAGAGAAAAAAAAAAATCATTAGTGCAAATCGCTAAAGCTCGCAATCATAACTGGTAATTTTCATAAAAATATAAAAAACATTATTTTCTGTAGTGGTTTACTTTTTAAGTCCCTGTTCTTTGACACTGCAAGTTATTTGTGGGTTTTTACACGTAAATAGGAAAAGCATTATTAATAATCATGATGCTACTTTACTTGGGTTTATTTATTCTTTTATAATATATTAAAATGCTCTTCTTTATACTGTATTTACCCTGAGGGGATCGGGGAGTAGTTGTGTTTACATACAGTTACAGAACTACAAAGTCCTTATTAGACTAAACTGAAACAAGATGAGTAACAATTTAAGGTGTGAACTGCACTAGTTTTCAGTTTGTCTGCCCCTTCTAAGGGGATATTAATCGTGGGACTAGCAAGGTGGTTTTCCTGAATAGTGCCTCACTAAATTCAAAGGAGTTTAAGCCCTCCAACTGGCTGAACTGCAAAGTCAGCTGTTAGGTAACAAGAGATTTGTAACATTTGTGTTGCCCAGTGTGCTCAGTTACATTATCTAATGTTTTTACGGAAGTCAGGGTCTTTAAATGATTTCATTGAAAAGCTTCAATAGACATATAATTGACTTTGGGCATGATGGCTTGAGTTAGGAACAATAAAATTAATTTGTTTTGAGCAGCTGAGTGCAACTCAGTTTCGTGAAGAGAGAATCAGTTGTCTATATTGCTGTCGGTATCAGGATGAACACTTTGGCTACAACATTCTTCATCAATTTAGGGTTTTCTTTCAGAGTGTATGCAGTTCTTTGTCCTACACACGTAATTCCAACAGGCTATGTTATTCAAACAGACAGTACATGTTGCCATTAAATTATAACATCAGAGGACAATTAAAGAGAAAACAGTTTATACTCTGCTAAATTGTTTTCCAGTTTTTCAGTTTTCTGAATGAAACTGGAAACAGTGTGTGAAAGAATGGACTAGAAATGCAGTGACGGCATTAGGAAAAAAAATTAGTTTAACTCTCAGAACACTTCAGTAATTCTTGAATTTTTCACAATGTTACATTTGAATTATAATGATAAAGATAATGCAAAACAACTAGTCTAAAATGTGTAAAAATTATGATCTTCATCACCTTAAAATAGGATTTGTTTTTCACTTTAGGTTTTTAACATCATTTGTTCTTTTTGTATTCAAACTACATCTCAACTTGTCTAAATCCTCATCATTTGTTGGTCTTAAACCTGGGCATTTTATCTAGGCTAAAGGAATACACCTTATATAGAAACGCAAGAATTGATTGCCAGTCTAACTGAAATAGTCCGAACAAAGAATTCTTTTCAGCCCAGATTTAATTATTACATGAAATAAAAAAAAATGCTACTAACAAATAAAGAGTCCAGATAACATCACATTAAACCATTATATGTGCTTTCGGTGCCTTTCCACTACTCCACTGGGTCCCAGGACTGATGGTCTCTGACTGGGGCAAGGTTGCATTGAGTCATCAGCATCCTAAGTACTTTAGGGGAGGTTTGTAGATGTGGATAATGACAATTTCCTCCTTTTCGCTCTGGGATGTAATAGGGATTACTTTCTTAAATTTCCTACCTACTCTCTGCTTTTTCTTCCTTGCTCTGTAATTTGATGACGTATAGGATATTGAGCATAAAATAGGAACCAGTTCTTTGTCATTCCTTAAATTGTTTTATCCAACTACAAGTGGTGCTTTTATTTAATAACAGTTATTTAACCACTTGTAACTTGTCTAAAGCTTTAAGGACTCTGGTAACATTTTGTGTCCACAGTTTCAAGGTCTTTGCAATAATCTCCTAGACTCCTCTATGTAACATTTTTATTCTAAGATCATAAACAACATATTCTAATCAGCGTAGTTGCTAGTTATTGCAATTATTTACAAAAAGTGCATAAAACAGTAAACATTGTACCATGTCACTGAACAAAAATAAGCAAAAGCTAAAGCAAATGACAGAACAGTCACTTAGTTAGACAGCTGTTACAGCTATACAAGCTTAAAGAAACTCTTCAGTAGTCTAAGTTGGTGAAACCTGACAAGTCCTGAAGTCCATGTTAATAAAAGCCTCTGGGCTGTTGCTGTGAAGGTTATCCCATATTCACAGAACTATAAGCCTCTTTTTCTGTTAAAAGTTAGTGTTCATCACAGATATGATACCAGAACACACCTGTACTCAAGGCAGAACTTAGGCCCTTGTTTCACAAATAAGGTGTCAAATATATCATACAAAGGAAGCATTGTAAGGAATGCAGAGAGGTTAAAGGCTTGATAACAAAACCATGCAATTCAGCTTTATAAACAAATTGATCATTCTGATTTCTTTTCATACTGGTTTTGAGTTTATGCCATAAATCAAACATAGGTAAGCTGACAAAATATTGAATAACACTGATTATGGCCTGAGCAGGGCAACAGATACATGTATGACAACTCCTTTGAGATATCCAAAGCAGTGAAAGAAACTGTTCTTCACAATACCAACAAGAACCTGAACCTGCACCTCATTGCAAGATCAAAGACGGTGCAAAAATATGTTTATGAATGTGTGTTGTTGACTTCAAACCAGTTTTTTTGCTCTATCAGAACTATGAATGTCTATCCCTTTTGCTTGTATTTATTCACTACCAAAGTCACACAGTCCAATTATACTTTTGCAAGTCAAAAATCTTGAGATAATCACAGAATCATAACAGGCATTTTTGGTTTTGTGCCTTTGGAAAATTTTTCCAGATGCTTGTGAAAAATTGGTATTTCTTTAGAATTTTTTTTAATATTTGTTTAGAATTTTCTGTGCTTGGCTGTTAGCCCATGTAACAGCTTGTGTTAGCCCACAAGCCCTAGGCATGTCCACAGCAAATTCTCATTCAATCTGACTTGGCAGGAAATAATAGTACAAGAGAGTTTCTGTAGATCTATAGAGTCAGTCCAGCACTCTTGGGAGATACATTTTACTCTTTATCTGATAGTCAGTAGACTGATGCATGCGCTATTCATTCAGAATAAGAGCCTAACTGAGAAGATATGGGTATCAGAACTGGTCAGTTGAAAAACACATACTTCGGAAGTGACCTTTACTCTTCAAAGTCCTTAAAATAGTGTAATTTCACTGAATGCATCAGTGAAAACAGGTACCACAAAAATGTGAGAAACCCAAGTTCCTTCTTTCTCATTTTGTTCTCTTGATTTAACTTAGTAATGATAATAAAATGTAGCAAAAAAGACATACTCAATCCTTTCCGTTTTTTGTTTCCAAAGCTTTGCTCTTCAGAGTGTATGGATGCCAAATATTATATTAATATCAACAGCGTATAGAAATCAAATTTACCAAGGGTAAATCATGCCAGACTAACCTGATCACATTCTACAACAAAATAACATCTGTCAACATGGGGAGAGCAGTGGATAATATTTACCTGGCTTCAGCAAAGTGTTCAACACTGTTTTTCATAGCTTTCTCCCTGTCAAACTGGAAAGATAGAGATTGGACAACTGGTCTGTAAAATGGGAATTTGCTAACAGGTTGTACTCAAAAGATTACTGATCAAAGTTTTTTACACAGACTAGTTGTTGGTCACAAGTTGGGTCCCTCGGTGATATTGGGTCCCATGTTGCTCACCATCTTCATAAATTACCTGGGATTGAAAGGCCAGAGGAATGGACAGAGTGGAGTACTTCTAAATTCAACAAAGACAAGTGCAAGGTCTTGCACCTGGTGAAGAATAACTCCATGCACCAGTACAGGCTAGGGGCTGGAAACACCCCTATGGAGAAGGATCTAGGGGTACTTGTGGAGAACAAGCAGTTCATGAGCCAGCAGTGTGCCCTTGTGGCCAAGGGGGCCAACGATATCCTGGAGTGCATTAGGAAGTGCATTGCCAGCAGGTCGAGGGAGGTGATCCTGCCCCTCTACTCTGCCCTGGTGAGGTGCATCTGGAGTGTTGGGTCCATCTTGGGGCTCCCCAGTACAAAAGAGACATGGAACTCCTGAAGCAAGTCCAGTAGAGGGCTATGAAGATGATGAGAGAATGGGAACATCTCACTTAGGAGAAAAGGCTAAGGGATCTGGTTCTGTTTAGCCCAAACAAGACTGAGAGGAGATCTTATCACTATACATACGTATCTGAAGGGAGGCCTTCAAAGAAGATGGAGCCAGGCTCTTCTCGGCAGTGTTGAGCAATAGGATGAAAGGCAACAGACAAACAGATAAACAGGAAGTTCCACTTGAATATGAGGAATTACTTCTTTACTATGTGAGTGACTGAGCCTTGGAACTGGTTATCCAGAGAGGTTACGGAGTCTTCTTCTCTGGAGATGTTGAAGAACCACTTGAGTACAATCCTGAGTAATGGGATTGGACTAGATGACCTCCAGTGGTCCCTTCCAACCCTATATATTCTGTGATTCTGTGAGTCTTGGTGAAAGTATCTTCACCAAGTTTGCTAATGACACCAAGGCCACCACCTGATGATGAGAACAGGTGAGAGAACCATCTTACAGAGAGACTTGGACAGACTGGATAAGTGGGCAGCCATTACAGGCTAGGATCTATGTGGTTGGGGAACAGTTGTGGCAAAACTGGCCTGGGGGCCCTGGTGGACAACAACAAGCTGAATGTGAGTCAGCAACAAAGGCAAATTGGATCTTTGAGTTGCAGCCACAGAAGCATTACTAGCAGAGAGGGAGACATGAATGTCCCACAATACTCAGTACTAGTTAGGCAGTACTCAGACTACTGTGTCCAGTTTTGGTCTCCACAAGTCAAGAAGGAAGTGGACAAGCTGGAAAGGGTCCAAAGGATCCTTGCAGTAAGAACAATCATTCACAGAAAGAACCTCCTCAGGTATGTGATAGGATCCTCATCACTGGAGGTTTCCCACACACAATTAGACAGGGTGCTAGATAGAATCACAGAATGGTTTGGGTTGCAAAGATCCTTAAGGATCATCTAGTTCCAACCCCCCTGCCATGGGTAGCTACACCTTCCAGTAGATCAGGTTGCTCAGAGCTCCATCTAGCCTGGCCTTGAACACTTCTAGAGATGGGGCATCCACAACTTCTCTGGGCAACCTGTTTTAGTGTCTCATTACTCTCACAGTGAAGAATTTTTTTCCTTATACCTAACATAAACCTACTGCCTTTCAGTTTTAATCCATTCCCCCTTGTCCTGTCACTACATGCACCTGTAAAGAGTCCCTCTCCATTTTTCTTGTAGGCTCCCTTCAGGCACTAGAAGGCCGCAATTAGGTCCCCCCTAAGCCTAATTTTTCTGGCTGAACAATCCTCATAGAAGACGTGCTCCTCCTTCTAATCAACTTGGTGGCCCTTCTCTGGACTCACTTTAACAGGTGAATGTCCTTCCTGTGCTGGGGGCCCCCAGAACTGAATGTAGTAGTCCAGGTGGGGTCTCTCATCAGAAGTTGCACCAGTTTTTTGAGATCTCTCAATCTGGACTATTCTGCGATTCTATGATAATTTTAGGTATTTTTTAGCTAATATTATTGTGAAGTGTTCTACACGTACATGTGTGTGAATTATGGGTAGGTCTTTATTGAATGTACAATCAAAATAAACTTTAGACTCTTATTCATTCCAGTAAATATATATTAGTTGCATATTTCCTATAGTGTATGCTGTTAGACTTCTGTACTCAGTTCATCAAGGGAAAGGTTTCCTGTCCACTCCAGCCCTATTTCCTGAAGTAACTTAAGGGTAGGTTTGTGACTGGTTATTTTAGCACAAATACATTTGAAGTGGCACAACAGACTTATTTCAAGGTTACAAATAGAAACAGTAATTGCAAAGTATTTTACTGTAGGATACTATATTAGACATTGAATATATGAATGTGCACTAAAAATAGTGCTAATAATATAGCTGTCAACAATTAACTGGCACTGTGTTTTTAAATATGATCTATAACATTTTACAATTGTTGTGACATAAGTAATGATAACACACACATCCTCAAAAAATGCAGCATCTTCCTTCCATGTTCTACATGTTTCTTACAATTACAAAAGTTGTTTTCAGAATGGAGCATCTGCTATAGCAGATGGAGAATAAGACATGAAGTTCAGCTGATACAATAACCCTTTTGAATCCTTGTAGTTTACAGGAATAATGTGCAATTCCTTTTGGCCATATTAAAGTTGAAACTATGCTTTACATTAAAGACAGGATATTGTTGATCATAACTATTTTCTGGGATTAAAAAGCTAGCCATCGTACCACATAATAATGTTTATCATACATTGGATAGAAACTGATATAAACTGAACCCTTCATGCAGGCTAGAAACAACCATAAACAATTAATTTCTCTGTCAACACTGCTAAGATTAACCTGAGCCTCAAATTTTAAAAACCAAAATGTTCAGAAAAGGATAATTCAAAACTATAAATACAAAAGGAATTATTTAGACTGAACTTTCTATAGTACTTATTATATAACATTTTAAGTCATTTTAACTTATCCAACCCATTGTCTTTATATATGTATGTGTAGATATATAAAAACTTTTTATTGGACTACAACATATTAATTTCATTTCAAAAATGTTATTTTATTTTGCTCAAAGTTATCATTTTTTTTTTGTTTCCAATTTTCCAATGAAAAATACATTATTCAACCAGCTCTTCTTACAAGACAGGAAAGCAATGGGAAACTAAAAAATATTTGATGATATTAAGATTCCATTTTTTGTTGAGACCTCTTTAATGTTTGATAACAGAAAGATGAAATATCTCAGTAAGGCATTTTGTGCTGATGAGCTCATGCAGAGAACTATCCTTTTCAGGCAGAAGACATTTCACTTCCATTAAAGGACTAAATCCATTCTGATTCAGGAAGGGATTATGTTTCAGCTCTCTACTGGTTTTGCCAGTGATATCTTTTTAATCAAAACCTCCAAGTTTGAAATTATCAACCCAGATAATTTTTCTTCAGTGTTTGTTGTTCTCTAAGTACAGTTTTAATTTATCCTGAAAATTTTCATGAAGAGGAAAAAAAAAAAAACAACCAAAAAACAAACAACAAATCATTTTACTTTCTGTAGTAAGATAGGTAGTTTCTACAAAAAGTTCACCCAGCTCTAAATATTGCCACCCTATTTCTGTGTTCATTCCAGTAGTGATGCCATTGATCTCCTTGAGGTTTGTATTCTGCCCACCTCACAAAGCCAGTATACCATTGCCTCAAAGGTATTCAGCTCTAGAATGTATTAGAGTACGTAGAATTCTTTTATGAGTCCCTTAACTCCATTGTTTATCTGTTTATTAGAAAGATTAGGGCCTCTCAGAGCTATTCCCTTCCTGACTTTTGCTGACCCATACTGCAGAAATATTGCTGCAACATTTTCAGTCTTTCAGTAGGGAAGTCATAGCAATCTACCCAGATGCATGTCAGGGACTTTCTTCCAAAAGCTTTGAAGAGGACCAGGCAAGGCAAGGGGTAGTTACAGATGAGATGTTTATATAATTATATTGGATACACATGTATATGCAAGAATGAGTGCACAAATACACAAATTCATGTGTGTGCATACACACACACATAGAGATTACTTGACAGAATGATTCTACATTTTGCATTGATCTAGAAGATTACAGGCATGTGAAAGGTGATTTCACACACTGAAAGTAATCATCCCAGTTTATTTTAAACAATTCCTTATGACTCAAAGTCTGAAATTCAGTTCTCTAGAATAAACAGGAAAAATAATGAATAGCTAGATTCATGGTGTCACATTTGATGTGCTAGTTACTACAGTGAGTTAGTTTCTTTTCTCAAACCCAGAATTTAAGAGATAACCCCTCTTTAGAAATATTTGAAAATTGAACAAGCATTTACACTTGATAAAATCCCCAGTTTCTACAACAACTAAGGGATCTTTGGCAAGGGAGGCCTCACAGTTCTGTTCTTGACAGCTGGGAAAACGAGTAGCAAAGTACAATGTGGCATCATCATTTTAAACCTTACAGTTTTGCATGGCCACCAACTAAAATGAAGAAAACATAATTACTTAGTGGCCTACCTGTTTCAGTGTCATATTGCTGATTTTTTAGAAAAAAGCATCAGTTCTCAAGTTTTCAAAAGCCCTTACCATCTTCAAGGTCTGATTTGATCCTAGATTCCTGAAATTTAAAACAATATTGTATAATTGTTCTGAATTAATCTAGGTAGTGACAAATTACATAAATTTCATAGTATAGCACTGGGACTGGGACTTGCCTATCTTCTCAAATAAGCACTTTCTTTGTTTTAGAAAACTTTCAAGGTTTTCACTATTTTGTAATCAAGCATATTCTCCATAAATTTCTGTGCTCTGCATCCTTTTTAGGCTTAGTCTTTGCCATCCATTTTGATTTACAGGTATATTTCACTGCTTTTAAAACAGTCCTTCAATTTCTGTCTACTAGATTTTGAAATTGTATTTGTGATACCTCAATTTCTTCGGTGTTAGATTTAATTTGCAGTCTGTGAAAACAATGATACAGTTATCTTATTTACTTGAATTCCTTTTGATGCTTGCAGCCTTCATTACCACTCATTCAGAGTTCTGAATCATCAGAAAATTCAAAAAATTTTTTGCTTCCAAGAAATTTACATATAACTAGAGGCTTTGACACCATGATTTACTATCATGTGTTAGGTAGATCCTTTCCATCCATGCACCTCTCCTTGCTTTGATTGTAGCAAGCAGTACAACTTCCCATTGATACCAAAACATCTTTATGTGAAATTTTTAATAAAATGCTTTTTATCTCTTGACTTTTTCCACTCTGGTTGCCAGAGGAAAACAAAGTATATATTTATAATTTACCAAAGGACTAAGAAAATCCCGGTAAATGTTCTCATCTCAGTTAACATTGCCATAATTTCTTACCTCTTTCAAAAAAGTAAAGAAGTTAGTTAAGCAATATGTTCCTTTTCTATATTTGTTTGGGAAATCTGTTATCTCATTACTGCACAGCTGTTCTTTTATGCTATTTTTGAGTATACTCTATTAGTTTACTTCCTCTAGAGAAAAATGGCCAAATTAAAAAAAAAAATGGTGGCTGTTAAGATTTTTGAAAAATGAAAAGTGCAAGCTATAGTAAAGAAATTGGTTTCTGTAAAATCCTCAGTCAATTTTTCCCCAGCTTGCAAGGATCCTATTCCTTTTTTTTTTGTTTGTGTGGTTTTTTGTTTGTTTGTTTGTTTGTTTGTTTGTTTGTTTGTTTTTTTGTTCTCTCTAAGAAGCTAGCAGGAAGACTAGTCATATGGTGATTAAAAGGGAATTATTACCACTGAAGTCATATGACCTACCATGGACAAAAAACTACTTTTAGACATCCTTATTTCGTTTTCAAACTCTGTCTTGTATTCATTAGTTTATAAAATAAAGAGAGTGATCTGCGGGCAAAATTCTGAATCTTCTCACACCCTTTTAAAGTCTATGAGGGTTCTACTGCTCTAAACCTATAGGCTTAAACTTCTAATTTAGAGTTACTGAGAACTGAGACGGGAAGGAGACAGAATCTGCACTGTGAAAATGCCCACAGCTTCCTCTGTAAAAACTCACTCTTAATAGAAATCTTTATCCCAAGGAGTTTCACTATGCAGTAAAGTGGTCTTTTTAAGCAAAGGTCACTTGCACAAGGATCATATGAAGAGCTGAAAGGTAAAGCTGTAACTTTAAATACATCATTTTTATTACAAAAATATGATGTGGAGTGACTCACTTTTTAGAAAATAGAGAAAAACATTTAATACACTACAGAAAATGAATTGAACATATTACCTTCCCATATTGGTGAACAAATACATGATTAAACCAGTACTGTCATAGGAGTTGAATCTCTTCCCTGAGAAGCTGGTCTGGCTCAGCCATACCTAAATCTCTCTTGAGCTTAGTGTAGCTCTCTTTTCCCCTGTTTTGATCTGTTCCCATTTCTAATTACTTGCAATACAGTTGATGATTACGTATTTCAGTTCATTTTGCACAAAGAGTATCTCTGTTTGAAGTCTCTTCGGATATTCCACAGATAATAACATTGTAAAGGTCACAACAGGGTTCTACCAGACCCGGCTTTCTGTGGTTTTTCTGCTGTTCATGTTTCCAGTCATACAAATGCAGAGCTACTGGGTCAGCAAAGCACCTTCTAATGCTGTGATGCTAACCACAAGGAGAGTAGCTAAAAGTAACTACGGCTAATAAATTACACAAGCTAAGGACTACATAGGAAGTCAAAAATAAATCAATATTTGCTGAATTATTGTTTTTCAAAACAAGTGTTTGTAACTCTGAAACTTTGAAAGACGAAAGTCACTGAGAGGTGATGTTCCCAGAAAAGAAAATTCAGGGTGCTTTTTTTATTTAAGAAAAAAAAAAAAAAAAAAAAAAAAAAAAAAAAGAGTAGTGCAAAAGGTATTAATAAGATTTATAGAGGGGTCACAAGAAAAATGTAAAAGTCGGTAAGAGACTACTTTATCTTTTCTCAGGTTTTGTAGGAAACTAGAAAGAGAATTTTTTAATGACCTAAATGATGTTATTATCCTGTCACAATTTTATTAAATATAAAAAAACTTAATAGAACCTGAAGGCAAGATATTCTGGTTTTCATATCAGGATTCAACTCCAATATTCACTAAAAAAATAATTTTGTAGTTACAGTCCATTCAACCTGTTTTTTACAGATTAACTAGTATTTAAACAAATAAATAGAAAGCAAGTTACTTCAGTTTGCAGTATAACAAAATACATTTTGGTGTATTAAAAATTTAATAGACCTGTAGCAAAATCACACATAGACAAATGTCTTTATTTAACTGTTTAAAATACGAGGAATATCTCAGTCTGGTAGAATAATATATGAACAAAGGAGACTTTTCTAACTTCAGCTTCCTGAATTTTGACTTCATTGATCCTCATTTTCAACCTTTACAGGTTGCTGTAGCAACCTGTAGCAGCCAGCTACATTTTGACTCTCCATCCATGCTAGGCTTCACATTTGTGATAACGGTACTGTGAGCGAATTCCTGACCTTTATTTCAAGCAAAATGGGTTCTGTTAAATATTAATACTTGTAGTACCTTGAAATACCCTTGATTCTTTTAATTTGATTAGGGGGTCAACTCCACACTCTAGTAACACATGCTCTTTTCTGTGTATTGTCATGTTGGCTTAAGTGCAGTGGTTTGTGGCTTTGTTTGTTTTGTTCTGTTTGTGTTGAGGTTTTCTCTAACCATTTTGCACCACTATAAAGATTGAAGCATTTAAACCAAAAAGGCTTGTTGTCACCATTCTTTACATACTTTTGGAGAAATATAATGTTTGCTGTGCTTCCTTATCAGTTTATATCATTCTGATCTCTACTGTATGTTTATAAAGCACCTTTATTTAAGAGCATTCTGCTTTGTAAACTTCATAGTTCTCATAAAGCCAAAGAGGAAAGTGAAGCACAAAACAGTGAAGATTGGTTTTCCAAGGTGGGCTCCTTGGAGCTGGTGGAAAGATTCTAACGCTGTATAAAGGAATGGGCATTACTTTTGTGAGCAGTCGTGCCTTTTCTAGACTGGTGAAGGACTAAATAGTTCATCAGTAAGGGAAACTTATGTCTGGTTGAAAAGACAAATAACTAAATCGAGCTCTATCCCCTAAAGAGCACCCTGCCCTTATCTGACCCTGAAACAGTACCATCAGGGAGGAGTTGCCTCTGCACAGGAAAACACACGATTTCAAAGCCGGGAATGAAAGACACATTTAGGAATTATTTGCTTTAGAACAGATCAGACTTCAGGCTGCCACTTCTATGCCCAATGACTTAATTATGAAATAACTAATTTTCCTTTAGAGTAGTTTCCAGTATTTTTTCTCATGGTCTTTTATCTAGACGTTTCGTATTCCCAGAGCCCTCACTAAGGCACAAATGTTTGTTTCTTACAGTACCACTGCTGTCAGCATGGGGAAAAGCAGTTGTGTGGATAATAATGATATATCTTTAAGAATAAAAACTATTTATGTCTCAAATAAACTTTTGATTTGTAGCTTTAGTTATTCAAACTCCTCCTTTTTGTGGATTGCTGATGAGTGGTGATAATTCTTACTGCTAAGTGTAGCAAAGCAAATATAGCTCGACTCCAGGGAGCTCATTTTTATCAACTAGAGTAACTAGATATGTACTGTTATTTTTTGGCTGTAACTTCCAAATTGATGTTATAGATAAAAATTCATTCTCACTTTCTTGAACTGCTTCTGCAAGCTAAGAGGTCTGAGACATATTTATTTCATAGATTCTATAGTAGCCACTCATTTTGAAAATGAACATTCCATTTCTCTCTGAATGAGCATTGTATTTAAAATTCTCTATTTATAAGTGTGCTTTCAATGTCCTTAAATGTATTACATACATACATAAAACACACTGCCTTTAAATTAGGTTTGTGTCATAGTAACTGTGGAATAGTGTGCACCTCTGTAATATTTACTATATACTGTTATTTATAGACATGCTTCTCTGACATTGCCAAGAAATTATGTTTCTACCCACTATTTAAGTGCAAGAGGGGAGAATAAATAAGGTAATCCATTTTCAGAAGAGAGCACAACACTGAGATTTTTTGAAGTTTTCCACTGAGAATCAGATAACAGCAACTTTCATTAATATAAAAATAATAATATTTAGAATAAAACTTAGTATTTAATACTTCTAAGGTTTTGAGTTTTTTGGGGTTTTGTTTGCTTGTTTTAAATCTGTCAATGTGAATACTAAATATTTTTTGGTTTAATTTTTGATGACTTAATTTTTTTCTTAGTACCAGATTTCTTTTTTTTTTTTATTTTTGCATGAGGACAGTATTTCATGAGTAAAAACCTAGAATATAACAGCTGACTTTCTTATCCTCTAGTCAAAATAATGTAACACCATCTTTGGAAAAGAATGATTTTCCATTATCTTTGGTTTTAACAATGACTTCCCAGAGAAATAAAGGGAAAGAAGTTAAGTTAAAGACCATAAGATTATGGCACCCTGAGCCTGGGAAAGGTGAGATACAGACCAGTGTTAAACAGAGAGTCAAGAAAAGAGTAATTTTATTGTTTAGTCTGAGTTTCATTACTTAAATGAGCTATGTATAAGCTGTTATTCCTTGAAAAATAAGAATTAATATGCCATTGCTTTGATGGCAGCCCTTTAATGTGAGATGTTCTAAATGTGTTTGTTTGGAAATCATTTTTTTCTTAAATTGTTGGTTAATTGGTTGGTTCTGTTTTATTATTATTATTATTATTATTATTATTATTATTATTATTATTATTATTATTTAAAAGTCAGCAAAATCTAAGAAAGTGAACAGAATTTTAGACTTTTGGAGTCAAATATTAGCTATGCAACAATGCCTACAGACTATATGGGGAGGTCGATACTTCTTTTTCAAATCCTTGTTTTTCTAACAAGTGGTTCTCTATGGCAAAACTTTCTAATTTCCATCCTTTTTCAAATATGTTTTTATGACATATATTAAATTTAATACATTGATAACAGTAGTTTTTTATATAAACTATAAACTCAATATAAAATCTGGAAAAAAACAGAAAATGTCCTGAATAGAAAGCAGATTTAAATGTACATAAATGTCATTTTTTGTTAATATGTGTTTCATTGACTGATTGATGCTGGAAATAAATGTGATATTTTCAGTGTTACATTTGAGTGCTCTAATCTCCACTAAATCATTTTCCCCAGGTGTCACCTCCAAGGCAATGATTAATGACATACTAATAAAGTTCACTTTGGCAGTCTAAAACTAAAATGTCATTTCTATTGGGTATGAATAATTTTCAGCTAAATAGAGCCTTGAATCAGCATCATGATGTTCTTGTTCAAGGACTTTATTTTTTAAATATTTTAATATAGCTGCAAGTGGGAAAAAAGTGGATATGAGTTATCTACATGATGAAGTGATGTTTTTGTTGGCTGATGCTTCTTTTAGTCTTGGCACTGTGCTGTTTGAAATAAATGAACCATTATCAATCACTAGGTATAATCAGGTTTACAAATCACTCTACAGTGCCATTAGCCAATCACAAATGAGAACTCTAATCCCTGTCCTCATACTAATATATATTCTCCTGTCTAGATTGTGTGTCTTGCATGAAAATGGAAACCAGACCTCACACTAATATTACTCCCTAATTGTAAAGCATTAACAGCTCCACAAAATAAGCAATGGTAATCTGTAGCCCAAAGAACCTAAAATATTAGACACAAACAAAGATGTCAGGAGGACATAGAAGTTTAGACAGGAAATGCAAGGGACAGTTTTAAAACTAACATTATTATTCTTTTGTATATTTCAACTGAAGTGACTTTTAGAAAGGATTTAACAGTGAAAGTGTTACCTAACAAACAGATATTGTGTGTTTAATCACAAAAAGCAAAGAAGAAAGTGGAAAAATGACAGGAGGACTACCCATATTGAGAAAATGTGAAAAAATGAAGACAGAAGGAAATTATAGGAAACAGGTAAGTTACAAGATGCAAGATCTGTGAATTTGTACAGAATACCAAAAATTAAAACAAATCACAGGTAAGGGGAAGGGAGAGTCAGAGAAATTTAAGGAAGCTTTTGATTAGGTTTATGAGCACTGTAAACATTAAGAGAATATGAGGTTTTCAAAATCACCCATATGTAACAAAGCAAAAATCACATTCATTTTTATTTGGATTTGTTCTTAAATTTTGTATTTCCAAACCATGGTATATATCTTACTACTGAATCTACATCAGGGTATTATTGAAAAATACATATTGGGCATAATGGCACAGAGGCAGAACTCCTTCTTCAAATGCTGATGTAACTGTCATCAGCCTTTATATTGTTACTGCTATATTGTTCTATTACTGAACCTTCTGGATTTTGTGATTCCTTTAATCAACTTAGTTTTCATATGCTTAGTGAACTTTCACAGAATCAAAGAATGATTGATGGGGGAAGGGGACTCTGAGATCATCTGGTCCAACCCTACTGTTCAAGCAGAACCACCTGGAGCCAGTTACTCAGGATCACGTGAGAAAATGGATAGCACTAAAAATTAAAGAAGACCAAGAATTAGAGGGTAAAATGCAGCTGCTGCTCCCTGGATGGAACACAGTCAGCATACCCCATAAGGGTTCCTGATACAACAGGGTGGAGTGGAGACGTCACAGCCTCCCTCCACAGAATTGCCTGCAGGAAAGGAAACATGGTGGTACTTTTGTAAGATCCCATTCCCAAAGTCACAAGCTTAACTGGGAGTATTACTTTAAAAATATACAGGACTCCAAAAGTTCCACCTAATGAACTTCTGCAGAGCCTTTGGTTCTTAATACCTTGACATAGCCTAAAGAGAAGAAGCTACACACTTTTCTCAGGAGTCACCTCTAATTTTAGGAGGAAATAAGGATTTTGGCAAAAGTTTAAAGGGGGTAACATACAACCAAGTAGAGCATTCCACGGAGAACTGTCCCAGAACACACCAACCCACAAAATTTAAAGTACAACCCACTGATTTTAAGTTGCCCAAAAGAGATTCACAATAAAGAAAGAAAGAGATTAAGAAAAGATATTAAGAGACAAACAGCTACCAGCAAAGAATCCTGTGGAAGTTTGGCTCCACATGGCAGTGGCAGGACCCAAGAGAGAAAGGCAGGATGGAGCCCCTGTGCTCCTGTATTTGTGTGCTTTGTCTACTGTGGCCACCTCACCCCTAGGTGGGACCTCCAGATCACTGAACACTCAGTGCTCTCCAGGCCAGAGTGAGCCAATTAGAGGCTGATTTAGGGTTTCCAGGGGGCTTGGTGTGGGTGGACACCAGGCTGCCCTTTTGACTGAAAACTGCTGCATGTGGGCTCCATGCAGCAGCCAGCCCTGCTGTGTGAATTCTGTGCGCCCTTCCTGCCCAACACACACAGCTTGGTTCCAGCCCAATAATAAACTAATACTTTTACTGATTCAGTGTCTCAGGTACTGTGTAGCTCAAAGATTGTACAGTACCTGTCAACCAAGGAGATGGATGCCAAGATGCAACTTCTCCATTAAGTATATGAAGCGAAACAAAATTTTCATCAATCAGAGATAAAAGTAATTATGACTAAAGTCACTCAAGCTCCACCTAAACTTAAAGAAATAGTATAAAAGTAAGTTGAGAATAGGGGAAAATTGAGTTCTCCTTGTTTTGTTTTACTAAGCATGACATCACATAATGTCATATGATGTGTAATATTCCTTTGTTTAGTTAATGCCAGCTGCTTGGGTCTCCTCCCAACTTCTGGCCTACCTGCCTGAAGGGGGAAAGTGAAGTAGGAGAAAAAGGTTGAAAAAAAAAGAAGGAAAAAAAGAAAAAATAAAAAACCTTGATGATGTGCAAGCACTGCTCAGCAATAGCCGAAGGACTGATGTGTTTTCAGTGCTGTTTTAATCACAAATCTAAGCTCTATGTAGGTTGCTATCAGGAATATAATCTCCATCCTAGCCAGACACTGTACATACATTTAGACCTCTCGAGACCAAAACAGACCAGTGACAGCCTCATTTCTCTTACACAAAGGAACAGAACATTTTCTCTAAAAAGCTGCCTAAAATTTTATCCTTTTGGAAGAAAATTAATTTTACCAATTCATTTGTTTTGAAATTCAGGCACATCTCTAAGATACTGAATTTGATTTTGACAATTTTTTCACACTTAAATCTCCAATCATTGGCACTATAAAGCTTTCAAGATCAAAAAGGAAGCTATAGCAAAAAACTTTTCCCGTGTAAGTGCATACTCCAGGGACTGAGATGAACTCCTTAACCTAACAGAAGAATTAGAGCAAGAAAAAAATTATGTAATCAGCCTTGAATAGTCTTAAGATGGAAACCAGAACAAGCTTTCTAGCCACTATAAGATTTGCAAATTAGCATAAAAACCCCATGAAAGAAAGATTGAGACAAAATACAACTGGTTTTAAAATGGAGTTGATCCATTTTTAATTTTTTTTGTTTCTGTATTTTTGATTTCTTTATAGTTTTGATTTTCTGTTACAGTA
>NW_020956464.1:188101-189161 GCF_003031625.1 Empidonax traillii
AAGATGGAAACCAGAACAAGCTTTCTAGCCACTATAAGATTTGCAAATTAGCATAAAAACCCCATGAAAGAAAGATTGAGACAAAATACAACTGGTTTTAAAATGGAGTTGATCCATTTTTAATTTTTTTTGTTTCTGTATTTTTGATTTCTTTATAGTTTTGATTTTCTGTTACAGTAGAGAACTAAGAGTTCCCTTTCAGGATTCAGCAACACAGGCTCTAAACACAAGGGATATATTTCCCAAATGATTGTTTCTGTCATCCCCCTTTGGGAACTCTATTTCCACATTCTTAAAATCAGGTCATAAGACTTGTACACAACATTTTATTTGTACAATGCTGAATACTTAAACAAGATTACTCCATGGACTACTTTCAGTAGTGGTATTAAGTATACAAGTAGGTCATGTAGGATCAAGACTCAAATGTTGACATCCATAAGAGAATCATTTTTGAATGTTAAACATGTTCAAGAAAGTTATAAAGTGAAGAAGAAGGTCAAACCATCATCTAAATAATTCATAACTGTCTGATTCTATTAACGCAGACTAGTTTTGAAGATGGAGTACATGACAAAATAGAAATATTCATATAAAAATTATAGAATGACTCCAAAATAGACTTTTTCACAACAATTTTTTCAGTGTTCATCAGTATAGTCAGATTTCAGATTACTTCAAGTGACCTGGTGGGCTTTGGCCAGGAGAACTTTCCACTTCCCAAGAGTGCAATAAACTTTATTCCTCTCCTCATTTTCCAGATATCGTGTACTATAGTATTGTAATTGAAAGACATTTCACCCCAATTGGAACTTAGCCCCTACCCAGCTGCTTACTGTCTTCCCCCAGAAGTTACCATTAACTTCTACTATTCACCTTGTCATTATTTGAAATGAGCTAAAATGTTTGAACTTCTGAGGCTGTTATATTGCATATCAGTTCTTCCTTCCCTTTTTAATTTTCCTTTTTTTTTTTTTTTTTTCTATTACATGCATATACCAAACCTCATGATCCTGGCAAAGTAGTGCAATAGTTGTCTGTGTCTAATGTAAAGGGCTTG
>NW_020956464.1:189666-254589 GCF_003031625.1 Empidonax traillii
CCTTCCCTTTTTAATTTTCCTTTTTTTTTTTTTTTCCTATACATGCATATACCAAACCTCATGATCCTGGCAAAGTAGTGCAATAGTTGTCTGTGTCTAATGTAAAGGGCTTGAGATTCCTTGTTATGACAGCTACATGTAAAAAGGTAACTTATTATTAATCATTAGAAGGGAAGTTTTGAACCTGGCTTGGAAATCAAGACCATTTGGAATTCAAATAACACCCGCTGTGACAGCTTTTCATTATGACATATTATATTTTAGTAATTACTTTTGTAGCACTATTAGCAAGCAGGATTCTTCAAAAATAAGTATCAAAAGATTAAATAATATTTGTCAAAAATATTACATGTAGTGTTAGTCCTTACTCGAAATCATGAGACAAGCTAAAAGAATCTGCAAGATAATGTACTTGCCCCATATTTAACACATGAACTTTGAAATAAAATAAAATAATACTGAAGCTTATAAGTATAATATGATATTCAATTATTTATTGTTTATTTCTTAATGTCACTACAATATTTATTATTAATATAATAATAACTAATTATTATATAATAAATGCATGAGTGAAACAAAAGCCTCTGTACTGGAGTTAGGTAAAGATAGAAGATAATCTACACTGTTTTATTGTAAAGTTATAAAAGTATGATTTTCCAATGGATTCTTTTTTAGATTTTTTTCCTTCACCTTTCTTTTAAGCATGATTCTATGTATTTTTTTGCAATGTTTTTCCATTTAATTAAAACTTTACAGCAAGGAAAAAAGACTGCATACATGTTTACACACTAAGGTCTAAAATTTTAAGTTTGGTTTTGAAAAGTATAGATCAGAACAGAGGAATAAGAATTCTGTTAAGAAAGAAATGATTAATTATCTCAGACACTAAGGAGAAATTCTAATAATGGTCCAGGATATGTGTTGTTGTATAATCATAGGTGTTCACTGAATTAATGAAATTTAACTGAAAACACATAAATGTGGTTTAATACAACGTAAATCATTTTTGGTGGTATAAGCAGAAGAGTTTCTCTACCCTAACACTCAGAAGGCAAAAATTCTGAATTAAACTTTTGGCTTCTAACTATAAGAATGATTTCTATGAAATGAAATGCCCTATCTACAAACAAAACTGTGGAGAGGTTATGCAGTACATGGTTTTAATATTGGGAGGGGGGAGGGGGGAAATGTCAGAAATTAATATATATAACAGCTTCTGTAAAACCTACATGTCAGGTAACCATCTTGGACCTCTAACTCTGCATAATCACTCTTCTGAGGAAAACTTTCTCCTTCAGTCTCATGGAAATTTTTTGGGTTTAGCTTGTGCCTACTTTCTCTTCAACCTGCACCTCCATTTTTTCAGCAACCAAAAAACAGGGAGTTGTAGACAGCAACATAGCTACCTTCTAGCCATGTAGCTTCCTTGCTGAGCAAAGCTGAGTCTCCAGCCTCAACTACTCAGTTGTCTCCAGGTCAGCCTCATCTTTCTTCTATCGAGGAGTCCAGAACTCCACAGAGTACTTCAGGCTTTGCATCATGAGTGTGAAATAGAAGGGAATAATCACTTCCCTGGGCTTGTGGGCTGTCTTCTTCTAATGCTACCAAGGATGCACTTTCTACCATAATTTTTTCCAAACATCTTAAAAATTTTTTGACACTACACACACCATGTGGATTGTGAGCCCTTAGATTTGCAGAGCCTCTGGATATGTTTGATTTTCTAAAAGCATTTGTCTCTAGGTATTTCATATATATGAGAAAAATTAAACCTACATGAAAGAAGGTAAAACTTCCATGAACCATCCATAATCACATCAGTCTGATACAATTGCTCTTTACCTGAGTGTTAACTATGCTTTCAAAATCAAACTTTTAAATAAAGTCAAAATGTATTTAAAAAACATAGAGAAACCAGAAGCAACTTAAAATGAGAAATATGTAAAATCTTACCAATATCTTAGAGTAGTAAATTACTTTGTTTCATGATAGCCTGCAGACATTTGTCATTGTGAAAGTTGAATTGTTCTGGGATGGGTTTGGATTTATTTTCCCCTTCACTTGTCTGTCATATTGCAAGTGTGGAAGACTCTGCAGCAGTGAGATGTGCTTTTGCTTGCAAAGAAAATTCTCTGTCATGTTTGGCGAAATTGGAATCAAATCCTTCCAGTGTTATTTTCTCCCTTCTCATATCCATCAACTGTTTATTTGATACCCTAAATACTCCTGTCATTAATTATATTATAGTATGTTAAACGATATATTTTCTTTATTTTGCTATTTTTTAAGAAATGCACTGTTAGGTCCATTTGGGAGTTTTATGAATATTGACATTCTGAATATGTAACAGGTAAAATATTTCAGTATCATTAAATCTTCTACCAGTATAGCACTGAAAGGAGGTAGTATTTTGCTGTGTTTTATAACTGTGATTGCTCTATGATTATTTGAAGCAGTGAACTACGATGATAAGCACCTGCACAAGGAATAGTGGAAAATAAGATGTATCCCTATAAATGGCTAGATGTCTATAATACAGACACAACACAAAAATTGTTCCACAAACAGGTAGAAAGTAACTTTTTTTAAACGATGCCTAGAACTTCCTGTACCAATTCACTGGTTGTAAAAGGATAAGTGTTCATAAATACCTACTGTAGTTAAAAAAAAAAAAAAATTGGGAAGCTATTTAAGAGAGAACTACTTGCTCTTGTTTTTTTCTCAGTAAAGTATTTATCAGCAAGGTATATATACATATATCAGCAAGGTATTTATCTTTTCAAATATAAAAACTTCTTCATATGATAGGCAACACTAAAAGTGAAATCGTGAAGCCTGAGCAGATCAGTAACATCCAGTAATACTGTCCTATGTTCCACCCACTTCTTGTAGCAAAATCACATTTAAAAAACAATTTCTGCTTGCCTTTTTCCTTAGTTTTCAGAGTGATTATCACTTGTTAAAATATGTTTAATGATATAGAAAATAAATCTAAATTTATTTATATATATATGTTTATGTGGAAGAGTGTTTTTTCATTGAGAAAAAGTAGGCAAATAGCTAGTAGATATAACTCATGGAAAACTCATGAAGTGGGATTAGATGAAATAACAGGCCTTTCATGTCAAGCCTTTTTAGGACTAGTAAAAACAGTGGGAATAAAGTGGCTATTATTCTAGAGAATATTTCTTATTTGTGTCTGTAAATATTCAGCTCTACTTAAAAATAAAATAAATTAATCAAAAAAAAAAATTTCAGAAAGTATTGCAGAACAGTGCCAAGAAACATCATTATCTCAACAAAACATATGCACCCTAAATTCTAATTTATTAATTAAGAAGCTCTGGGAAATTATGGATCAATGACTGTTGGCAAAACTTTTTTAGGGATAAATTTATTGCTGTGAATCAAAGAGCTCAGTGAGAACTACCGTTCAAAAGCAGTGTGGAAAATCAATATTAATCCTCTACCACTACCATCCTTCACACATAAATGTCATTATTGTTCACAGAAAACAGAAACCATAGGCAACAGCATGAAGCATTGTCAGGGGAGGTTTAAGTTGGATATTAGTAAAAGGTTCTTCACCCAGAGGGTGATTGGGCACTGGAACAGGTTCCCTGGGAAGTGGTCACAGCACCAAGACTGACAGAGATCAAGAAGCATTTGGACAATACTCTCAGGAAAATGGTGTGACTCTGGGAGATGATCCTGTGCAGGGCCAGGAGCTGGACTTGAAGATCCTTGTCCGTCCCTTCCAACTCAGCATATTCTATGATTCTATGAAAGTTCCATCATTCCAGCTTGAAAAAAGCTAATAAGTTCTTTACAACAAGGAAGCTTAACAAGTTCCCCTGAATCTGCTTTGAGAATGAACGTAGCCAGCATCTTTTGTTGCAATCTAAACTATTTTGTTCATGGCTGTTCTAGTGTGTTACTGGATTTTCTAGTACTCATGGAAGACCCCAGGCAATAATATGATTTTTTTTAAAAAAACCAAAAGCAACTGCCAGACTGTAGCAAATGAAATAAAAACAGGTTTCTGTCAAATGAGGGAAATTTTAATTTCCTATAATTCATGCATCCTTTGGACAATACATTGGAATTTATTTTCATACTTGTTTTAGTCCTTACAGTACAAAACCTTGAAATAGTTTTCTTTACTTAAAAAGAAATGAAGAGTCACAATTTTTAATCTGAGACAGTTTTTGAGTGTCAGAACCTCTGGATATTTATCTAAATATTCTATCATAATTTGTGTAAAAATAGATCCTAATGAGAAAACAGACTAAAGAGGATACTGACATTTATTATGTCTATTTCAAAAGAGAGAATTGAAATTCAACATGGGATTGTATCTGGACAAAATGTTGACTTGTTTCACAATAAACTAAAATTAACAATAAAAATACACCACATAAAATAATTATCAATAAAATATCTTTATTAAATTTCTGTTATATTTCAGTGAAGCCCAATGCAGGCTACAGTTTGGATTGATGTATAACAATAAATATTGAAGATTTAAATATTATTTCTACATCACAGTATTAGAAATAGTCCTGGAAGTAAATAATGTGGTTTCATCTTTATCAACAAGTAAACAATTTGATACTGATGAAGTTGATGAACAGAAATTGCTTATGCAAACCAAATGTCAATTTAAATTTTAGCATGTTAGACATCAAATTCAGATCTCAGAAGAAACTTTCCGAAAACAGTTTGTTTATTTTGCAGGTTTGAAATAGACTTGATTTTTTGAGGATTGGTGGCATTTTTTCCTCCACATAAAGATGTGTAAGTATAACTTATCTTCTAAAAACAGATTTAGGAGAACGAAAACAAACAAACACAAAGAAAGAAGAATAAACTACCATTTTTCGGGGTTTTTTTTTTTGCTTCATCAAATCTGGTATTTCTCTTTTACATATTTAATCAGTATTTCTTTCCCTCAGATCTTGTAATTTAAGTGTTTCTTTGTGGAAAGATTCTGACACTATTACTATGCCTAATCATTGTAATTAATGTTTTGAAGTGTAGCTTTTTATTAGGAAGCCCCTAATATAATTCCATTTTTAGATAGAAGTACTCTGAAGTTCATAAAATATTCTAATAAGTGATCCATGCAGATCAGTCCTCACTAAGTGTTTCAAGACAATAAAGAAAGCCCCTACAAATTAAAAAAAAAAAAAAAGAAAAAATTAATTGGATTAATTAGATTGCATTAAACATTTATTGTGATTCTTCTTCCCGCGGAAAGTATTCAACTCAGCTCACTACATTTCCAGGTGAATTAGAAGCCCTTTAATTTACTTCAGTTCTGATTTTGAATTTCTTTGAATTTTTGAAGATGGAGTTAATAGTCTTTAACTAGTCCTCCATAAACCAGTCATTCATTTATTTAAATTCATTTCCCTAAACATCTCCCTGGATACAAACACTGAAGGTAAGTATCTTAACAACTGGAGGTTGAATTCAAGATGACAAAGGAAGGTAAACGAGTTAATAGAATCATGAAACTTCAGGTTCTTTCTCCTATTTTGTGGAGTGCTTTCCTGTTTCTGTGCTTTTATGTAGGACTAATGAAGAGCAGAACTATATTTTCTTCTTTTTCTATATAAGTTGATTTATTTCTCAATTATGCCTTAGCCTCTCACTTAATATTTCTTGGCTATTTACATAAGAAGGCAAAGCCCTCTTTTCTCATCTGCATTTTGAATATTTTGAGCTAATGTCAGTCATAGACAAAAAGTGTCCCATCAATCTTGAACATTAACAATTCTGTCACTATTTTTATTAATTTTAAATTTTTATAAATAATTATTACCCATATTTAATAGTATTTAATAAATTCTATATTTATATGATGACTTCCATGTAAATGTTAAAAAAAAAAAAAAAAAAAGAAAACTATTAGTTTTCCCAGAAGGAGGATATTTACACCCCTGTGGGAATGCAGACAAAAGAAACTACTGCATGCAGTTCAAAGTAGGAAAGACTACTGTATCTGGTGTGGATATCTAATACTCTCTATATATGCTGCAGAAGATTATGCTTTTTTTTGTAATCGTTAAATAAGTGTATGGCTTCATCTCTTGTGACACACTCCAGTCCCATGTTTAAAATGAATGATTATGTGTCAAATTTTGAGATGAAGGAAGTTTATGAACCATGTAGTCCTTACTTTGTTTTCCTTACAATATTTAATTACTTATTAGTTAATAGTGACAGACTACAGATTAAATTATTCGTGCTATATGCAAAAAAAAAAAAAAAAAAAAAAAAAAAAAAAAAAAAAAAAAAAAAAAAAAAAAAAAAAGAAAGAAAAGAAAAAAAGACATAATTTGTCAGTTTGTGAGCTCCAATAATTATGATTTTTCACACATTGCAATAACATCAAGTCCAATTTTGACATGGAATATGTGATAAAATTCTGCAAACTTGCTCTGAGGATGACAGTTCCAAGTGAGAGCTAATAATTGACTCTACTTTGACTCACACCACTAGAAGTTAACATAAAAACATGGTGCTAAAAATGTCGTTTTCTTTACATTTCATATTAGATTTGTTATTCACAAAGGCAATGAATGCATTAAAAAATGATTGGTGACTTACAGTTGCCCAGCCATTTCTTTTTGCTCTTTAATTCATCATGACTTCCTGTACGTTGAACTACACCTCTTTTACAGCTTATTAATTGAATCAACATTCCACTTTATTACCTGAGATAATAAATTAATTTCACAAAGTTCGCCAATTTTCACCAGTACATTTTCAAATTTACAATTTATGGCCAATTTTGGAACATTGCAGTCATTGATTCACAAGTGTTGAAAATTTTTTTGAATTTCTATCAGGATTTTGACAAGGTAATGGCAGTGAAATAAGTCTGGACAGATTTCTGTAATGAATCACTTTTTGCTGATCACGGGCCATCTGCTACTTTGGTTGTTAGATTTATCCTCCCTTTTTTAGCTTACTGAACATAGGTGTTACTACCAGTCCCCTTAAAACATATGGTAAATCTGACAGGAACAATTTTTCAGCTACTAATCTTACTTTTATTTCTGTGCTTAGTTATTAACACATACGCCTCTATTTCTTCTCTCAAAGCTTGGTTTAGGTACTGGTAGCTTCAGTATCCATTATTTCAGATGATAGAAATATCATTTTGCAACCATTCTCACACTTATGATGGACCAAGAAATTGATATATTCTTTGCTAAAATTATCTCAGCTAATAAAGCAAAATGTAAGGCTTGCATTGTTCTAAGCCTTGCATTTTAATCTATCTTCTACTTCACCTACTTTTACATAGAATTGTCTTTTTTGGGGATGGAACTTATCTCCTTGAGTTTCAATTATATATAAATATATATATATAAATATCACAAACGACAAATTGCAGTATATATCTATATCTATCTATAGATATATATCTCTCAATATATATCAGTAAGTAACAGACATAGACCACTTCATTTCTCTAGATACTGCACTCAATAGATGGAATAGATGGAAAAAAGGGGCAGAAAAGCAGAATCAGACTCATATTTTATAATTTTACATTAAACTTCCTATATGTAAAATAAAGGCAGTATAGAATAAAAGTAGTATAAAACAAAAAGTAGTATAAGTTTTTTAAAAAAAAGGAGTATAAAATAAGGGCAATATAAAACAAAGGTAGTTTTTATACCTAATAGATTTCTCCTTGTTTATTGGAAAATAAACTCAATGTCACTTGGAAAATTATTTTAGCTTTTTCTTTTCACAGAAGTGTATACATTTTTGATTCCTTGATTTTAATATATTTAGTGATTCATTAAAATGGTTATGAACACCTACTGTCAGAATTTGCACGTTTGCACCTAATTCTACAAGAAATTCCATGCACCTTCAAGGCTGATAGTATCCTTGTTCTGTGCCTGTGGAGAATCTATCAGTTTCTTGAGGAACAACATGAATTCAGCAATACTGATGTGCTGCAAGTCAGCAGAAAAAAAAGTTGGTATGGATAAACTAAACTGAACACTCAAGTACCATAATGAGCCTGAAGGTTTCATTCTTAAGTAAAAATAGAAAAGAAATAAATTATACCAATAGATACACTGTATGCACTACTATTCACAGTGCAGAGAACAATGACAGTAACTAAACAAAGAATAGAAGGCTATCAACATTTGACAAAAAGCCAGGTTGAAAATTCAATCTACTTTTATATCAGTTTTTAAACAAGAAGAATAATCCTTATAATAGTCAGTTGAAGAGCCATTTCCACTGCCTGTCTCTTTTTTAAAACTTATAGAATTCCTAAAATCTAACATAATATTGAAATGAAAACTAAAGTGTATTTCAGTCTCTATCAGTAAGTACTCTCCAAAAATCAGTACCTTCTAGAAGATGTATACTGTTGTGTTACACACACATTCCCAGTCCTACATTTTTGCAGTCAGTAGCCACTTTTCTCTACAAAATCTATCCTAGTGGTGTCAACAGAGAGCAGAGAATTCAGTTCCATTTTGGGAAAGAAAGAAATTGCAAACATATATTGGAGTATTTGGAGATATATATATAAAAAAAAAAAAGATGATGTATAGAATTATTTTAGGTTCCACTGCTTTCTTAATGCTTTTATCTGAAATGAATTAATCAAGAGGACAAAATAAAATTCTAAACTTTGAAAAATTGCTGAGGGGGAAAGCAATATGAAACACAGAAGTTCCATTCAATATTTTTTCTATATTTCTATATTTTTTTGAACTGTGAGAAGAAAATAAGTTATTTGATAAAAAAGGACTTTTATTCAGGAAGTCAAAACTGTAAACTATACAAGTCTTCAAAAGCAAGGTAACAATGAAAATCTATTTCTAAATATTCTAAACACTTCTAAATTTATTTTTGCATGTTTAAAAATACTTGAACTAATAAAATTTTAACTGCCCACTTAATTTGTGCATCACTTTCAGTTGGAAGAATACCAGTGTACACAGAGGAAGCTAACCTGAAAATTTTATAACATCTTAAGAACATATTTTTCCTATAAGTGATGTCAGCTCCACTCTACTCTGACTTTATCTACTGGCACTCAGGAGTCAACATTTTAATCAGCCATAAATGGTCCTTTTTGAAAATCATGTGCAGTTTTAAAATGTATAAAGTGGATACCCAAAGAGAAGAGAACTGACTCTGTGATCAGTACAGCAAACTACCTATTGTAAACTCTTAGGAGTAAAGTAAGTCAAATGGCCTCAGCCATCATTACTAAAACTCAGCATCAGCTAGTATGTAGACCAAAAAAAAAAAAAAAAAGAAGGCTTTTATTCAATTATTTGAAAAAAATCTTGAAGAAAATATACATACACATTTAATAAACTCTATGAATGGTTATGCACAACTGTAATGACTTTTCAATGTATTCACCTTTTGTCAGTAACATGGATACAGTGGCTAACTACTTCATATTAACTTTTCTAAGTTAATTCATACATATCAGTGTTTTCAAGTCCAGCAAAGCAACCTGAAAAATGTTTCTGGGTTTGTGCATAACTTCAAATTAACATAGACACTTCAGGACTTGTTATTTCTAAAAATATATGGAAATTGTATAGGTGTAGTTTGAATATATGATTGCAAATACTGACCATCTGTTAGTTTGTTACAGATTTACATTTTCCCTTCAACACTGTTAAACATTAAACGACTGTATTTCTTTCAAAATGTTTCAAAATGATAAACATAAAACCATGTGATTATTTTCTCCTCATTAACACTTTTGAAATAAAACCTGTAAAATATGATCAAAATTATGTTCATAAATCATAGAATGGCTTGGGTTGGAAGGAACCTTAAAGGTTATTTTGTTCTAACTCCCCTGGCATGGGCAGGGACACCTTTCACTAGACCAGGTTGTTCAAAGCCTCATTCAACCTGACATTAAAGATATCTTCCATGTGCCTCATCAGTCTCACAGTGAGGACTTTCTTCCTAATATTTAATCTAAACCTACTATCCTTCGGTTTAAAACCATTTCCCCTTGTCCTGTCACTATGTACCCTTGTGAAAAGTCCCTCTCCATCTTTCTTGCAGGATCCCTTCAGGTACTGGAAGGCCACAATTAGGTCACCCTGAAGCTTTCTCTTCTCCAGCACTGTTTTGAGGAACTGAGCAGTCTGGCACAGAACTCCGCTAAAATATAAAGATTGCCAGCCTTTTTAGAAGCATTTTGGCTATTTGTGGTCTTTTAACATAGGAACTGTCATTATTATATGGGAAAGTTATATTTAGTAAGAAGTCTCTATCGATTATATCCTGTCAAGAAAAAAAGGCTGAGAAGGAGACTTGTAGGTTGTAACCATGAGCTCTTACAGGCTTATCAAACCTGGTCCTGAGGGACTAGGACTTTAAAATTAAAAATTTGTGTATCTAAATAGCTTTTATAAATGAGATGGAGTTTATGTGGTGGAGTTTTTTTTATTTCTACTACATAGTTTTATTTAATACTAAGCCAACATATTTCTCCCTTATTTATGAGAAAATGACTTTATTTTGAATCTGTGTTATTCATACTCTTACCCTTCATCTTACATGCTTCATTTATTTTGACAAGTTCACAGTTCCTCCTTCCACAGTTACTTAACCTTGCTTCATGGCCTAGGGTTGCAGACCATTTGAGCTCTATGCCCTTGTAGCATGACTGGAGAAAGCATGAAAATCAGTACTGAACGTTGAGGATAAATCTCTCTTGGCCTTATAAGAGTTTTTCATGTATTCACCGCAACCCAAAACCCTGGCTAATCTTAATAAGCTTTTGTATGCCTGAAAGGTTGTTTTTACCCCACCCACTCCATTTAGTAAAGAGACAGCTTTGTAACCATTATATGTATAATTATGGAAATCTGGTTCTAAGGAAGCTTTAACACCTACACATGCAAGAATTAAAATTGTGTTCCTTTCCCACACTTACATAATCTGCCTTTGTAGGCTACTGTGGTCACAGAAATGATAGTTAAATCACAATTCAGCGTCTGAATGCTGCTCTTGAAGACAATCAAGGATCAGTTTATACTTTATGTTTTTTCATCTTTATTATGTTATTTTATTTAAAATAATCTTTTTTTCCCCCAAGATTTTTATTTTTATTTAATAAAATATTTAAATTTCCTGTCAGGAGGAAATTTAAATTTAAGATGTTTTGAACCTCTTTTCTTACTCCATGAGCAGTAAATTTTTTTGGATGTAAGAAAAAGGCAGGACATAAGAACACTGCATGTGGTAACCAAGATCTAATTTAATTTGAAAACTTTTCTCTTTTTCTAACAGATATATCAGCTTTCTGCAGATGGTTCTTGTGTGAAATGTGAAAAGACAAATACAGCCATGGTTAAAAGGTTAGAAACCACTTACATGATAAAACATGGTCTCTACAATGTTTCAATGTATTGGGTATCTTTAGGTACCTTTAAAATGGAAGTGTTTGGTTTGAAAAGAGTACAATGCCCCAGCAAGATCACAAAGTTTTCCTATTAATCATCAAAAAATCATATCGTTCATTCCAGTTTTATTACTCTGTTTATCTAATTTCTTTTCTGATTTCAAACTGATTCAAAATCATTCAAGAGAGTGGATCCAAAGCATATAAATCTTCCATCAACTTTCAACTTCGTTGAAACTACAGAAATGAATGATTAATAAGATGGACAATATGAATGCTATTTTTCAGTCTTCATTTTGAATACTCTGACTACATTATCAATATAGTTTAGTCAATCAACCTAACTAGTAATTTCAAATTTTTAAGGGTATCAGAGCATTTACAATCTCATCCTAGATATCTCATTTGCATGCCTTGGGTGAGGTGGAATAAATGAGGTCTAGGATATAGACAATAGGTATGAATAACATATAAACAGTTATATAAACAGATGACAACGATTTTTCAAGTGTGGTGTTGGGACTTCTGAGCTGAAACCCTATAATATCTTGTACAATATTTTTCAGTTTTGTTTAAAAAATTGAATGTTCAAGAGTTCCTAGCAACCTTGTCAGTTGTGAACTGCAACATAATTTAGCTGCACTTACAGTCAGGAGTATTTGACCAGAGGGTCTGTCTCTCTCTCTCTCTCATTTTCTTACAGGATTTCACTGTCATATATACTCCATCTGACTAATGATTTATGTTTATAGGAATTCGCATCTAGTACTGTAGGCAAAAGAGAAGTCCTAGATTTATTTATTTATACGTGCATTGTGACAGAATTTTTTAATATATTTTTGTGTATATATGTTATACAAATATAGTCAGTTTATAAAAGGTGATATTTCATAGAAGCTAATAAAAAATATTTTCCTTCTCCATTAACCAAGCACAATTTTATCCGCAAATTTCCACATTTTTCCGTTCACTTCAGTAGCATTATAAAAAATCTATCACAATTAAAATGCAATTAGAAAAAAGGATTTTTTTTTTTTTGTTATTTCAAGGTGTTATTAATTTTACTATTATCAGCTCCAGAGTTTGCTAAGTGCTACTCAATTTTGTGGGCACTTTTAAACTGATTTCTTTGCAAATTAGATCAAACATTTAATCTCTGAAAAACTAGTACTGTACTATTGCTAGATAATAGTTTTCTTTTTAAGCATCTTTTACATAACAAATGAGACAAGTTTTATCAAAGATATGTCTTTTGGCAACTTATACAACAGTTTCTATCAGTTTCATCTCTAACTTTAGGCTGAAATCTGTGCCTCAAGCCTAGCTAAAAACTTGGCAAAAATGGGAGCCCGATAAAGGAAAGAAAAAAGAAGTTGGATATACCCTTGGGTGATAAATAACACAAAAACACTTCTACAGAGTTATCTGAGTCCTTAGAATATTAGTTTTTGTTCTTCTGCTTCTAAAAGGAGGTGAGAACTGAATACATCTTCTGATCTTTAATGCTACATGCTCTTACCACTACAGAGTAAAATCCTGCTCTACGTAAAGACTGTGGGGTCAATTCACTTGAGCAAGCAGAGGTGCCCAATGCCTTTTGAGACTCCAGCAGGCTCTGGCTCCTGCTCAGAAGATTTCTTGGGGGCATGTGCATTATCTGTTTCTCCTCTATGATCAGCTCAGAAATTCTAAAATTGCTCATATAGCAGTCCCCGGTTGTGCTTAGGTAAGTGAATTGCTCTCTGTGAGTCATTAATATTTCCGTTTTCAGTCTCAGAAAAAGAAAAAAATTGGTTTTGAAGCACTGTGGAGAAAAATATTTCATCGGATTTATAACTTGGATCAGTGGCATTCACAGATAGATGCATTTTTAGTGCATCTAACACATTTGGATAGTTTTGTAGAGACATTGGATTCATTGCAGTAAATTAATCTCTGCTCCTCTTGGGTCTCAGATAATTCCTCAGGGTTAGGTCAGCCAAACAGCGTTTTGAAATATTATGGTGTGGAACTCTTATATGGCTCAACTTTAAAATTGCCTAAACCAGCAGATAGGTTTTTCTTCAGTATAACCAGCACTTTAAAATTAATTTCAATCAGAAAAATCAAAATAGAATCTGCTGTGAATTGATACAGCATTCCTTCTGAAATAAAATGATACAATTTTCCCACATTCTTTCTATGTAGAAACTCATTTAAAAACATACTTTGTATAATATGGAAGTCTAGTGTGACACAGAGCTTTGGAAATCTATATTAGTTTTCCTTCCAAGGAAGTTAAAGAATCATATTTTTAGATATCCCACTTATAGTAATAGTAGAAGCCATTAAATATATGTGTTTGCTGAATAAAGAAACAAATTAGACATTTTCTTTCAGGGAACAGATCTGTAGCAGTTAGTTCATGACAGAAAGAGAAAATAATTGAAAATCACTGAAGTTACTGAAAGGTTATTAAATGACAATTAGAGGATCAGTGCTGATGATTTAATAGTTTTTGCAGCAAAGGATATTTTTGGAACATATTTGAGTTAATCATCATGATCAGCTATTGTGATATGTTGAATGGAATAGTTTTAGCAAGAAATGAGTCATGTGAAGAGAAGTACTGTCAGAGAGATGTCAGCTGTATTCGTATGTGGCCAATCGGAGTGCTGTAGAGACCTATAGAAAGGGACAAAGAGAACATAGAGCAATAAATCAATAAACATTCCAACACAAGTATTAATTCATGTTATTCAGTACTGCAAATTGATATAAAAGTTTACAAAAATATATGTTAAAAAGTATGTTAAACAATTTTCATAATGTTGCACTATTCAGTTTATTTGCTGTTCCCTCCTGATAGGTTTGCAGTCAAGTATTCAGGTTTTTTTGCTTCTTTTCTAGGTGCTCTTCAGTCCCTGTAGCCTCTTATTCTTGCAAAACCTTCTGAAAGATATCTTCTAATTTAATGGGTTTTTTTCCAAATGGCTTCTCTTTTGTCCTTCAGGATAGAAAAAACATAAAGGACCACCTTTAATTTATTAAGAACTATCTTAAGAGATACTGTTTCCCTAAATATACTGCCAGTCATCTCCTTCATGTAACTAATTAGTAAGCAATCTTTTGTCTACTAGAAAAATGAAATGCTCAGCACTACCTAGTAACAAGTATATCTTTCATTCTTATCTAACACTGTGACTACAATAGATTTTACATTTAAAACGTGATACAAACATCCAAGTAGTTTACTTTTCTGTGGTGTATAACACATAAAAAATAACTGACTCTTAAATAAGAGTAGGTTCAGCAGCAATTCATTGCTTTAGAATAGAAACTTTTAAGACTTTTCTTCAAGATCTTTTAAATGAAACAGAACTGCAGTAATTTCAGAATGGATCCTAAACATTTGTGTATGTTTAGTAAATATTTCATCACTGTCATTATCCATTTAATAAAGTGTTCTCAGATTTAAAAAACAGACAAAAATTAATTCTCAAAAGACAAAATAGTAATTTTTTTTTCTCATACTTTAAAGGAAAAAGGTTGCATTAGACTCTGTTCTTCCATGCAAAATATTCTTTCTCAGTTCATAATTCCACTGTATGAGACGCACTTACTAAAATTTTCCTAATGTTGCATTAATTTCTTAATCCTTTTTCTCTTTTATTTATGTTCGCTTTGGATGTTTTTTAAATGTCACTAGAATTAATGATTGGGGTTGTTGTGTATGAATAGAAATTTTACTGTGCAAAATCCCCACTTTAGGTAAATTTCTAATCTACATATTATAGAAAAGAGATACTTTACACTAGAAGGGGAAGCTGCTCATCATACTCTTTATTATTAAACTCTTATATTCTTTTTTAGACTGAAATGTTAGATATCACTTAGCCATGTATGAAACAGGGCTACCTGGTGCATAAACTTGGCTAAATGTACAAGCGATTGCCTAGCTGGACCTAAACTAACTGTTTATTACAGACAAAGCAATTTCTAATTCTTTTATTTTATGCTGTCTGGTAAAGAGCTGTGTGGTAAAGGTGGTGAGTGTCCTGGTAGGCAGCACGTTGAACATGAGGCAGCAGCATGCCCTGGCAGCAGTAAAGGTCAACAGTATTCTGGGCTGTATGGACACAGCTGAGCAAAGTGATTATCTCCATTTACTCTGCATTCATTAGGGGCATAGCTAAAATATTTCATCCAGTTTTAGGCCCCCAAGACAGAAAAGGCACTGATAAACCGGAATGAGTTCAGCAGAGGAGTCCCAGGGCTCCCAGCTCAGAGGGCTGCAGCACTTGCCCTGTGAGGTGCTGGGCCTATTCAACCTGGAAAGGAGATAATTTGGGTGGGGTGCAGGGAAGGGGGTGTGAGTCACAGCAGCTCCCAACACCTACAGGAAAGTGACTGAGGAGCTGTAGCCAGTCTCTTCACTGCATTGCATAGCAAAACTGAAAAAGAGGGGTTTAGAAGAGAAAGAAGGAGATCCTTTACCCTAGGAAGAGAGACCACAGATTCCTGGGAAGGCTGGCTCCATCCTTGGAGTTTCTAAGCTCTGGCAGGGCATAGCTCTGAATAGCCTGGTCTGAGCACCCTAAGGGGGTGCTAAACTGGAAATCTTCTTTCCTAACTGTGTCATTCTGAGATCCTATCATAACAGTGCTAACAACTAAGCAGACCAATGAAAAAAAAATATGATTCTTTAAAGAGAAGCAGTATTTCAAGAAGGCGCTATATCAAAATACAAATATTATTGCATTATGATTTTATATATCAGTTAGATCTGACAGACAACCACAGGCAATATGCATGTTCTATACTTGAAAAGTTCCCAGGCCTTAGATTTGTACCAAGATTCAAATCACTTCTCTATTGTTTCTCAGATGAATCATTAAAAAATTACTTTATGTTGGCAAAATTATAAACAAACAAAACATGATCATGTAATGATGACTGACAAAACTTTGGAATACACAGAACTGTGTACTTTTCCTGTAAGAAAATATTAATACCAACTTTGATCTTGTATGTTCTGTCAAATTTAAGACAGTTGTTGTTCTTGATTCCTGACATTCTAATTCTTTACCTATTACCACCACTGGAAGGATGTCTTTGTCTATTGCAGATGTAGGTTCAATCCTAAATGGAGTAATTAAGTTATGTACTGGAATACACCTTTTTAAGTCTCTCTCATTCAGGTTACTCTGGCAATATATGGAATGACAATACTGAATTTAACAAAAGCAGTGTATTTTCATGGCAAATTTTATGGCTTATATGTTAAAAATAACATGAAAATTTATCGAAAATTCTTGAATTCTGAAGGTGTTGCTTATTTATTGTTAGTGGTCAGGAAATATTTGTTGGATCAGCCTTCATTATTCTCAGTTATGCTATTCTGTTATGTGTATATCTCTAAACCAAAATCTGATAAAATTTTGTCATAAAAATATAATAAAATTTTCACAATGTAGTTTTCAAAGTTAAATACTCTATATTCCAATTCCATTTTAAAACATACCTGGAACAGCATATTTTCACTGGCAGCATTTCTCAGCTAAGCTAATAGGAGTTTTGCAGCTGACCTCAGTGTGATCAACAAAAATATGATCACATTATAGACCTCAAGCAAAGTCAAGTTCTCCACTTCAGAAATTCCAAAGATTACACTAGTACTTGATAAAACAAACAACCCTCAAACAAATACAGAAAATGTTCTTAAAATATACAGTTTTGCTTTGTTTGTGTTTTTTCATATAATTTCTGTTTCTTCAAATTTCCTGTGAGATTTTGAAGCTTCTGTAGAATTGAAAGTGCATAGCAAAGCATTTAAATGGTATGTTAATCAGTTGACCCTCAAGTTTATTTTGCATAATAAGTAAATCACTCTCTCTAATCAAAAGTACTTCCTTGCTGAGCAACCTTACTGATGAATTCAGTTCCCTACTGACAATTCTTTATAATAACAAGGGATTATTAAATTTCGATTAGCATCAGATTATGCCCATTTTATCCACCAATTGACATTTCTGTTAATTGAGGATAAATGTACTAGTTTGATTCCTCCTCAAAACACAGAACATATTGAAAGTCTCAGCACAAGCTGAAAACTTAATTAATATTCATTGTGTTTCCTGGAAACTACTGGTTGCCTAAACCAGAGTCTTGCAGATAAAGTTGAAATTGCAGACTCTATGATATCACTATTTGGCACATTGTGTATGAATTATTAAATGGAAGTGATATATCTAAAGTTATTAGCAAAGTGTTAATGTAATGCCTTTAGTCATTACAGACTTTTTTTGTGATAAACTATGCTCCTATGCAGTTATTAAAGAACACCAGCCTAATGTTGATTTCCTGGTCAAGAAAATTTCACACACACTTGAAGAGTGGAAACAGAGTAAGGAATACAGAACTGGTCCTCTTTTCTGGTAATAATGAGTGGGATCAGTAAAAACACAGACATCTTTCTTTTTTGAGTACTTTCATCAAGCCTCAGCAGAAACCTTAAGACAAGAGTTGTTGGAAATGACAGATATTTTTTTGTTTCATTTTGAAGCCACTTCCCTCAATGCCTCAGTGTCATTCTCTAAAATGGCTATATTTTGATGAGAAATATTGTTATTCAAAAAGGTTTAAATTACCTAAAATGCAGAGTCTTTCTTTAAAAAGTCTTGTATACCTCATAGTTTAATAATCAGCTCCTTAGCTATTTCTCAGCTTAGATGAGGAATCCAGGAAATGTAGCTTTTAGATAAATGGTTACAAAAATGAAGCTGAAAGGAAACTTCTTTATTTTCAATGAGAAACAAATGTATAATCTCTGATATCCTTTTTTCTGTTAAGAATAGGGCAGATCACATCAAATATGCAACACTTACATTCTCATCTAACTACAACTGTCTTAAAGATAATATTGATTTAGATAAAGGAGAAAGAGGTTGAAGAAAGTCTATTCCAAATTAAATGCCAGCTTATTGTGTCACTAATTATGAATACAAGTATATTAGTGTATTTATTTGAATAGCTAATCTCCAGAATAGGCATTTCTTAAGTAAACATTTTTGTTTACATTAATAATTGAATTAGAAATGGAGCCCAATTGTAATATAATTAGCAATTCAAATCAGATTCAAATTTGTGAGAACTATCTGGAATTTCAACTGTATCTAGTTCATAAGCATGGTAGGAATTTTAGGATTGTGGAATTTTATAATATTTTTCATATTCTGACACATCCAGCCATCCAATTTTTTATGTTAACACCAATCAAACAACAACATATGAAATGAGTTGGAAATTTCTGTTACCATTTCTTGTTCTGATTTGACTGCTATAGTATAAAATGATTGACAAAAAATTAATTAAAATAATTACAATTAATTTTAAAGTCATAATAATCCATTTTCAATCAGCCTGGTTTATTGTAAATCCTTCTTTGTATTTTGTGGTAAATGTTAACATGAAAGTTCTTACTGTGCCACAAATTCAGAAATCCAGTTACACAGTTATCATGATTTTCATTTCCTTAAGATTGTTTTGACTTGTGACATTTTACTTCAGAGTTATCCCCTGGGAATTTTGTTAAGCATGTCTTGATTAAGAAAATACGTGAAAAAAATGAATATATATTCAGAATTATAGTAATTTAATGCGCCAGAGACAGTATTCTCTTCAAACTGTGGCTGAGACTTGTTGCAACATGAGCAGAATGGAATGAAGTATTCCAGCTGTGAAGTTTCCTAATTAAACTCCCCTTTTTTGTTGAAAACAGGTAGAACTTGAGCACATATAAACAAGTGTCACACATGCCCAAGTTGTATATGCCCGTGCATATAGGACCAAGCAGATGGAAGAACAACAGCCCAATAAAAACACCCTGCATTTATTTGATACAGCTGGTTCTACATAATGTTTCTGTAGCACACAAAACTGCAACATCTGGCCTTTTGTTGTCCTTATTTGAAGTATTACTCAGCTGTAGTAGTGCATCAAATTTATAACAATGTAGATGTGACCTGCCTATCCTGACATAAGCAACTGGCAAAGTGAACAAAGTTAGTAATGCTTTCAGAAGAATTTAACCTCCCCTTTTTCCCCATATTGATGCTCCTTCGGGAAAAAAACAAAACAAAACAAAAACAAAAACAAACAAACAAACAAACAAACAAAAACCAGAAGTGGAATTACCTTCAACCTGGGCATTTGAGCAAGACAACTACTGAAGTTACAAGTGTTTGAATCCCTGCAAAAAAAAAAAAAAAAAAATGTTACTTTTATCATTAAAAGAGGAAAACAGCAATTTTCTTCAAGTCTTAATGTCTCTTCTGCAGCTTTGTTCTCTCTAAAGAGCTTCACACAAACTGTTTCCACTATTGTCTAAATATCATTAAGGACTCTATCAACAAAATCACTGTTTCTGTTAAGAAGGTCACAGTGCCCACTAATCTAGTCTCAAAATTACTGAAACCCTTGCGAACAGCAATAGCCTGCTTTTGTTCTGTGGTACTCAGTAAAGCTTTTACTAAACATCACTGCTTGTGAAAACATACACTCTAACACCTTTATTAGCATGTATTATTTCAAAAAGTAATGACTCTGAGTATCAGTATCAGAACATATTAGAAAAACACGCTCTCTAATATTTACAGTTGTGATGAGCTTGGTTGTAATCCTTCAGTCACATAAAACACAATTATTTCAGCTATAGATGATCATAGATTATTCCTCTTAGAAGGGTTGTTAAGGTCTTTTTCAAGAAAAAAAAAGAAAAAGAATTAATGAATATTTTTTGCATGCAAAGAAAAGATACAGAGAAAAATGTAAATTTGTTCTGAAATTGTGTTGAAATGTTTGAGAAGTAACTACCACTTATAAAATATTTCCCTATTTCTGTTTCTGGTAAAACAAACAGAAACACACAACCAAGTTCATATTTGAAATATCATAATAAATCACCTATTATATATTCAATATATTGTATCTGGGGAGGCAGACGGTGAAATTTCAGTCCAGTTCTTATGCAGACCAAAATCAATCTTCAATGGAATTTAAGTTGGCACTGTTTTAACAGTGGTTAACATTTTACCATTCTGATTACAGGTTAGAATGTAGAATTCCATATCAGATAGCTGAATTGCAGATGCTTTCATAGACCTGAACCTCTTCACGTAGGACTCACAGCAGGGACATGCTAATTCTTTTCTTCAGAAATCCCAACATTCTCAAGAGGTCAGACACACAAAATTGCAGGGATCCAAGCTCCAAATCTTTTTTGTCAATGTCAGCAATAAATTTCTCTTTCCTTAAACTCCAAATGGCTTGCTTATTTAAAAATATGCAGGAAGGAGAAAAATAAATGCTGCTAATAGTAGTCGTCATAACATCACAATGTTATTACATAAAAGACTTCATTCTAAGATGAAAGCAATAACTTCTGGTGTTGTCTATGGGGATATGAGGGTGAAAACATGGCTGGGTTATTTGGCAATAAATAGATGAGGAAAATCTCAGACCTGCAAGGGGCTTACCATCTCTCCTGTTTTCAGCTGGGAAAGAGTTAATTTTCTTCTTAGTAGCTAATACAGTGAATTCAAAATGAGAATAAAGTTGATAACACACTGATGTTTTGGCTGTTACTAAGGAGTGTTTACTTTAAGACAAGGACTTTTCAGTTACCCATTCTCTGCTAATAAGGAACTGCAGAAAAAGCTGGGGGCATGGGAGCATGGCCAGGACAGGTGACCCAAACGGGCAAAAGGGATATTCCATACCATAGAACATCACACCCAGTATAACCTGGGAGAGTTACCCAGAAGGGATCTGATCACTGCTCAGGGTCAGGCTGTGTATTAGTCAGCAGGTGGTGATCAATTATATTGGGCATCATTTGCTTTTCTTGGGTTCTGTTACTCTCTTTCCCTCTCCTTATAATTATCATAATAATAAGAATCATCCTTATGACAATAATAATAATAATTTGTTTCAATTATTAAATTCTTCTTATCTCAACCCACTAGGTCTACTTTTTCTTTCCGATTCTTGTCCCCACTGAGGGTAAGTGGTGGGGATAGGGTATTGAACAGCTGCGTGGTATTTGCTGGCTGGGATTAAACCAGGACACCATCTAAGCACAGAACTGATCTCTAGTGATATTTATGGGGGACTTGCCCTATCAGATTTAAATATTTGCCTTAGGGTAATTTCAATGGGTTAAATAATTTTGGGGTAGTACTGTAGGTCTAGTTAGAGCCAGTTCACTGTGTTTCCCAGGGAAGATATCAATTTAAAGGCAGTAGGAGAATAAATTGTTCTTGGAGTCACAGACATTACACAGAGACCATGCAAAAGTGAGAGGAGGGCTTGGAGACTACTAGATTTTCCAGGGATGAATTTAGTGTGGACCTGAGGACAGTGTAAGGAGAGGATGTAAAATACTCCCTCTATATTGACAGATTTTTCCCTATTGCTCAATCTGTTTTGTGTACAAAACTCATTTCCAAAGGCACTTCCTGTGCTTTATTTCAGGAAAAATAAACCCACTTATCAGTCTTCCACTAAAAGTTTCTGCTTTTTTCCTACTCAGTGAGAAGAGGTGTAGCTGGACCTTCTCCTGCCACAGAGGTGAGCAGAGCAGTACTCAATCACCTGGAAGACATCAGAGAGCATCAGCAGTTTCTTCTGCTTGTGTCTGAGCAGATAAAGGAGTGTTGCTAGATGCAGAGCTAGATCTTAGGAGCTAAGTGGAATCAGAAAAACAGAAAAGTAACTGCTGCTGTATCACACACTGTTTTCTTTTCTGGTGGTGTTCTTCATCCCACTTTCACCAAGCAACATTGGAGTTCAGGTTTCAGCTAGCTAGTGCTGCACTCAGATTTAACAAATAGTCCTTGAAAGCGGGTAACCAGATCAGTCAAACACAATTAGCAACACTGTAAACCAGTTCCCTTTTGTGATAATAAAACAATATGTATATATGTAGTAGTACAATACAGGACAGTTCTGAAATTAGTTCTGATGTCTCTATTAGTTCTGTTCTGACCAGTTCAGTCTGTCTGATTTTAAATCATGGTGCCAGCACAAGTAGCTGTTTCTGGTATATATTCTTGTATATTAAAGCAAGGTTTCCTATGCTATCAGATGTGAGCAGCTTCATTAGGCTGTCACATGATTCTGTATCAGTAATTGGTCATTCGTGTGAACAGCCCTGGGGATGCTGTTATCATTTTGTTCTTATATGCCTGTGGTGAAAAGACCCATGGTGAAATTAAAAAAAATTGTAATATTACAAAAACCGTAGTTAGCATATATGCTAAGGGAGATGAAATGGAGGATGGGGCAACGTGGAAAGTTACCAGCTCAGTCTTAACAATATGGAAAAATATATAGAGAAAATGCCATTGCTACTCCCTGGATGGAATGCAGTCAGCATGTCTGACTTCCACTCACAGTACATGCTAAGGGGGTCTGAGCGGAGGGCGGAGTGGAATGGAGACTCCCTGGTCAGGCTCCGTCAAAATCCTTTGCAGGAGGGGAAGCTGGTGATACTTAGTAGCTGATGAGCTGCGTAGCAGCTGGAAACCAAAGGAGAAAAAAACCTGCTTGCTGTTGTATCAGCAACCCTGGCAAGATCGCAGATGCCCGCCTTTATTCCCAAAGGTTATTTCAAATGTAATACTGACATTATAATCTCCAAGATACAACCTAAACATAAAAATTAGTATAAAAGTAAGTTATTAGTATAAATTAGTGTAAAAGTAAGTATAAATTAGTATAAAAGTAAGTTAAAAATGGGGAGAAGATAGGAAAGACTCCATTGTAACTTCTGGGATCAGTCAACAAGAAGAATTTGTCTTCTCCCCCACAGGGACACCTTCTGGGTAAGAACTGTACTCTATGCACACAGATTGATTATTCCAAGCCAGCTTCTGTTGGGGACTAGAGCTTATTTATATATTGGTATATTACTTTGGACATGAATTTGCAGACAGATATTATCATTGGCAATGTTCAAATCTTAACCTGTCACAATTTTCTCTAATATTAATGAGTCTTATTCCATAAACTCTGAGTCCTTCAAGGACACTAACAGTTGCTGGCAGCAGGTAACACAGTCGACTGTGGAGACCCCGGAGGGGGTTCCTCCTATGCTATTGACGTTTGTCCCTAAATCTCTCCTGGGATGCCGACAGACCAAATCAAGGTGTGGAGACGCAGGAAGGGTCTTGCTGTTTGCATGTGACCCTGAAAAAGTTAATCAAACTGCCCCTCAAACAGTGGATTGTTCAGTGAAGGGTCTCCATAACAGGATTAGCAGATTGGTCAGGCACAAGGATCTCAGCTAGTTTGGTGCACTGAAAGATTAATCAAACACAAAGAGTTTGAGAAAGTCTCCCCTTTCACATGACAATGCTTCAGCTCTCTTTTAATGGCCAAGTTCAGTGCTACTGCTTTATAACTTTTCACTTTTACACATATTCTTACTGTAATATCGTTGGTAGTTCCCTTTACATATTAATGGTGTTTAGAATCATATACATTCATACACACATACAAACGTGTATAAAATACCTTCTTAGCTGTTTATTTTTGATATCTAATTATAGCAATGCTATTTTTGTGAAATAAAATTTAGCTCTTTTCAGTGATAACATTATTAGTACATGCTGCTATATCCAATGTCCTCCTTCAAAGACAAAAGTAGTGGTCCTCCACCCCTAGTTTTATTCCACACAAAATCACTGACTGCTGGACTGGTGCCTAAAGTCAACCCTGCAATAGTAATACATGTTCCTCCTACTTATTTGTCGATAAATATGATTTCTCATTTGGAATGGAGACAATCATAAAATCACCAGAACTTGGTAAGTTTGGGTTTGTGTTCAAAATGGAAAAAAATACTAACAAATATTTTTATTAAATGGTCATTGCTAATTCTTTCCAATCTCTAACAATTCTTTTTGTCTACAGCCAAAAAAAAAAAAAACCAAAAAAACCCAAAAACCAAAACAAAACAGAACAAAACAAAAAAGAAATCACAAAAAACCCAAACCAAACAAAGAAAATAACACCAAAAAACCTTGTTATTGTTTGCTTTCTTACCCCTTATTATAAGCACCATTGAGATTGATCCATTTGAAACATTAATTACCATATCTATGTTGCTACTTACTAAGGCATTTTTCAAATTTAGAAAAAGTAAATTAATTTTATCTGTTTTAAAAAGATGACTTAAATGGTAGAAAGTGGAAAACTTGTTACTAGGGATGAGTGCGTGTGAAGGAGAGAAAGAATAAAGACAAGTTTTGTGTATAAACAAAAGCCTAACTGCCCCTGGCAGACAAAAAATTTAAAGGACTTAAAGTGGAGTAGCTGCACACTGAAAAAAAAACCTGTCAGAAATGGAACACGAATGTACAAGACACTGATGTTAAGATAGCCATCAGGCTTCAGATAGCCCTATTATTTCCTTGTCGGGGTAGTCATTAAATTTCAATGTAACTTTAAATGGCTCTGAGTGCTTTCTTTTTGGAGCTTGCTGGGTTAGGTTAGCTTACCCAAAGTGGGGGGTTTTTTGGCAATAGCTCTGAAACAGAGGCTATATTCCATAGCCTCGTAATTGTCTCCAGGAACTTCAGCATTAGAGAAATCCTTTTTCTGAAGAACTTGAAAAGAAAGAGCTGAAAAGCTTTAAATGTCACTGACCAAATCAATGATCTGGTTGATGAGTATGAATGACTTTCCAGTACAGATTTGTTTGAAGCTTTCAAAACAAAATTCTCTACAAAAAGTAAGTCAGGAAAAGGACCAAAATGGATGAAGTGTTTACATCTTTTTTTTTTCAATATATTATTTTCTATATATTCAAAATATTTGCTCTAACTGTTTTTCAGTTTTTCAGTTTCCTTTCGTTTGAAGAAGGACTTGTATTTTTAAGAAGCACATCACACATTCTTCAATAACATCTTTGTTAGTCCATCAAGTGGATGCCTCAAACAAATATCTGTTCTGTCTATCCTGAAACTTTAGAACATTTAGAATCATTTTACCCAGTGGTGTGAATAGAATTATGCATATATACATTTATACAACTAGGGTATCTGTCTCTCAGTGATTTTAGTTTATGATCCAATTTCGAATTAATTTTCAACCTAAACACTTTTTTATATTTTAAATATGTGATATTAATGTAAGCAAACCTTAGATAAACACAATATTACCGTAGTCATGGAGGAGGTTTTCTTTGCATAAATTTTTATGCGGTTTAAATGTAGGATAGGACTTCAAGGAGGTTTATGCAGCTATATTCATCAGTTGAACAATTTCAAGCTTTTGTTTTTTACTACTGAATGTTCTGCTAAAGTAAACTAAAGTCAATAATCTTCAATGTTCTCAGCATCTGTGTAAGAAAGATATGAAATTATATGATTTTGTAATGAAATCCCTTTTAGATTGCAATATACCATCAGCACTGGGGGAAAAAAAAGATTCAAATTAATCAAGACGGCCAATTCTTAAAGACTTTTTGACCATTATCCTTTCATAAGTTGCTGTACAGGGTGTCAGTGCCCTGACATTGGCAGGGGGGTTTTAGGGCAGCCTCTGTGAAGGGAAGCCAGGGCTGCCCCATGCCAGACACAGCTGGTTTCAGCTGGTTCCAGCATTTTCCAGATGTCTCCACCGGATGAATCACAGGGCACAGCTGAGCCCCTCCACCAGGCTGGTGTTGCCTCCGTGATGATGTATCTAAGAGAGGGTAAAAACCACGGTGCAACAGCTGTGAGAGAAAATGGGGAAAAAGTGAGGAACAGCTCTAAAGACACCAAGGCCAGTGAAGAAGGATGGGAAGAGATGCTCCAGGCGCAGGAGCAGAGATTCCCCTGCAGTCTGTGGTAAGGCAGGCTGTCCCCTGCTGCCTATGACAGTCCATGGTGGAGCAGAGATCAATCGGCAGTCCCTTTATTGGTAATGACATAACTTTCCTAAAATCTTAATTAGTGGTAGCAGTTAGCTAGTTTTTTTTTGGTTGGTTGGTTTGGGGGGTTTTGTTTCGGTTTTGGGGGTTTTGTTTGTTTCTTTGTTTGTTGTTGGTTTTTTGTTTGTTTTGTTTGTTTGTGGTTTTTTTGTTGTTTTTGGTTTTTTGTTTTGTTTTGTTTTGTTTTTAGGAGGTTTTTTGCTTACAGACTCTTATTGATTTGCTCTTTAAATCCTCAAAACTTTGAGTTTCTTTGGACTACCTCTGACAAGCTTCAATAAACAAAGCTTGAGGGAGTTGAAAGTTAGAAATCTGGGGTCTTAAATTTATGGTCCTTAAAGGACATGTTGGTGTAACCAGAAGATACAGAGGGGATTAACAAAAACATTACAGCCAACTACATTTGGAGGTTCTCTAAGGATGAGCGATAAGAGAACCAGAGAATGTGGACCAAGTTAGACAATAAAGGATAGAATACTAATTAAACGAAGAGAGTTGTGTAACTTTGAACCAATGAGAGTAAATTTCTTTGTTTGCTAAAACGGATAAATACATTATAATAAATGAAAAGTCTTGAAAGGGACATATGTGACTGGAATGATTTGCTGCATATCTACGGCCAGAATGAAGTAATGCTTTTCTCACTAACTAATTAGTATTCTATTTTCGATTGGTTAATGATTCTCTTCCTTCCCATGAAAATTAGTCTGTGTGCTCAGTTTTTCTCTTCTTTTGCATTTGTGGTCTGTGGGTCAGTGGTCACAGTTCCCCCCTGCCAGAATTACCTTTTACCCCTTGTAACTGATCTCAGCAAAACTGCTGAGTTGGTTTTATTAGTTTCTTCCTTATCTCAGAGTTCTGCCAAATGTCCTTGTGGCCATAAATTCTGCATTTCTTCCCAAGCTGTGTTAACCTCCCCACTAGGTCTGAGATCATTGAAGTATGTCAAACCCTAAACGTTAGGTTTTTTTCTAACACATGGACATCACTTAGAGCTTGCTTGTTAGCTGCTCTCTGTTTCACAGCTTAAATCTCCCTTCTTGCTGACTAGGTTCGAAAGTTCCAAAGATCAAACATCAAAGAACTTTCTTAAGAAAGTTTTTACATATTCCACATTGTGCAATAATTAGGCAGGACCCTTTTTCTCAACTCACTTCTTATTCCCTGTAACTCTCTTAGCAAATTGTTAACTATTTCTAGCTCTTGAGATTTCAGTGTCATCAAGACTAAACACTATTGTTGCAATTAGAGATTTTTCCAACACTGTGGCCTCATTAACACTGTTGGTCTGTCTGGTTTTAAATTTCTGTAGCTCTTGCTATGTCATCTTGGTTTGTGCTCTCTATGTTTGGGTGGCACATGATTCAAAACTGAAGCTGGACTCGCCAGTGAGTCAGAGGAGACCCACATGAGCACAGACTGAGCTCTCATCCTAGGACTGATGCAAAGACTGAGCCTAAGACCCAGTGATGGGTATTTGGTAGTCTTAGAACGCATGCTAATATAAAAAAATTTCAGACATGGGTGTTCTTGTGAATGGAGGGGTTGGATCAAGGATTGGACTTGATGATCTCAGAGGTCTCTTCCAATGCAATTAATTCTATGATTCTATGATTCTATGTTAATGGAAACTATCATTAAATATAAAGCACCTCTAAAAACAAACAAACAAACAAAACCACAAAAAAACACGCACACAAAAACCAGATGTACATTTACTTTAAAAAGCCAGTAAACAGATGCTTTCAAATCATTCAAGTTTCTTTTAAGTGATGATATTTGATTGTTAAATTGTATAACACAAATGACCCTCTTGCTTTTTGTCGAACACGTTGTGTGCTGAAAAATGTTCATAGGATAAATTTCCACTTTTTTCTTACCTTTTTGCTCCCTAAAATATAATTTGCATGTTATTTCAAATAACTCACTCTAGTCATTTTGTCAGTTTTGTAACTGCTTGTGTCCATTTTATAATTTCACGCATGACATTTTCCATTACCTTGAAGTAGCCAGTGGCTGTTATTTAGAGAGTTTTTTCCCTCAAAATATTTCCATGGAAACTAGAATTAAATAGTCATTAAAATGGGAGGCTCCTTTTGTTCCTGTTAAATAGCACTTGCACGGCACTGGTGTTGCTGAAATTTGTAGAATCATAGAATTGTTTAGGTTGTAGAAGACCTTTAAGATCATTCAGTCCATGTAGGAATCTAGAATATGTGTGTGTGTGTGTGTGTGTGTGCATGCACGTTTCTGCATGAGTGTAATGAGTTGAGATGGCGATACCCTTAAAACCATCAAGATTAGTGTTTGGATAACAACTAGATTAATACACTGACTGACATAGCTGCTCCTGAAGATTAAGGCACCAGCGTACTCAAGAAACTGGTGTTTTGTAGTAGAAAATAAACCTCTCTTTATTTCTCCACTGCATTAATCTACAACAGCCCTGAAGAACAATGGACATAGGTGCTTGTGTGAAAAAAGATAAGAAATTTCAAGTGAACTGTGGAACAAAACCTTATAGTGAAGCAGAAAAGGATACTGGTGAATAGAAAACCCCAATATTGCTGAATATGAAAATAATTTTAAATTTAAGTGCAATTAAATAATACAAGACCTTTAAGAGAAATACTGTGTTTTTAAATACAGAAAACATGACATAAAATGTTTTGTTTGCCTTTCATGAGGCCAAGACAATAACAGCTGCCAGCTGTCCTTTGAGAGGAGCAAAAGACTGGTACATTTTCATGCTGAAGGAACTTGCGAAATGTGTAGTTAGAGTGTATTGTGAGATTCTGAAATATTAACTGCACTTTCCAAAAATGCTTAGTACTTACTTAGGAAAGAAGAGAGTAATGATACAGCAAACAAGCAGTTACAGTTAGTACCACCCAAAAGAAAAGTGACCAAGACTAATCATAAAATTAAGTGGACGGAATATATTTAACTACATTAATCCTGCCTGTAAGGTACATCTCATGGGCATTAAAAGCTTGATAGCATCCGATGTCACCATGTACTCCAATTAAAAAGGCTCCTAGAAATGTCTTCTGAATAACAATCATATTTGTTAGAATTATCTGTTGGAGTGTGATCTGTAAACACCACACATTCAATTGATACCCAAATATTATGTGCTCCATAAACCAAGGTTTTTCTTTGTATTTTGTAGATGTTCAAATAAAGTTCTGAACAAATCTCACTTTGGACTGGATGATAGAGTTTTCCCCGTTTCTGCTGAAATATAGAAAACAATCTTCAGAACAAACAACATGTAAAACTAACTTAAAGACAAGACACTTTCATTTATTTACCTTTATTCAAATCTTAAATTTACATATGTAAATATAAATAGCAAGCAGTCTGCAATACAAAATACCTACTTTGTTTTTTGGTAGCTTTTCTAGACTCCTTTCATAACATAAAACTCTCAGTTTCTTACATAAAACAATATGTTTGAAAGAAAAATCCACAGCTGTGAAGACATAAGTTCATATTACAGAATAAAATATTAAACAATCATAAAGAATAAACAATAAAACAGTAGGATTATCCTAAGGCTTCCATATAAAACTGTTTTTCAGGGCACAAGTAGCTTCCCACAACTGCACTTTTTCACAGAAATATTTCACCATGATTATTCATTTAACTCAAAGCAAAAAAAAAAAATTATTTGAGCAACAAGGAATGCAAACCGGAATAAAAAAAACAATTCAACTTTTTTCTGTGGCCATCAGAGTTGCCTCACTGTCTTATGAAAAATGTAGTTTGTATTCTTCATGCTGTTTTTGTCTGTTTATGAAAAGACTATGCTCTTGTATCGGATATCAGATGTGAGATCAGTAAGTCTTGCGTGTTTAAAGAATATTTCCTCTAAATATACCACCTGTTAAAAATCATAGAATCATAAAATCATAGAATCATAAAATCATACAATCATTTAGGTTGGAAAAGACCTCTAGGATCATCAAACCCATTAAACATTAAACCCACCACTGAACCATGTCCCTAAGCGTCACATCTACACATTCATGCCAGGTATTGATTAGCTGTCTCATCCTGTTTCTTCCCTCCTCATTCCCTGCAACTGGAAGGACACTACTTGTGCCCCTTAACCTGTTGTCCCAAGGCTCTGAAGTCTCTCTTGATTGTCCTCTGACTTCTTGTTGGAGCTTCATTCATCTCTGACTACCTGAAATATCCATAATATATGATAATTTGGGGTCATACTAGGGTGGGAAGCTTTTTCTTCCTGTCTTTAACCCAGACCCTAGGAAGACAGCAAACTTCCCTATGAAGTGAGTGTGGTATGAATGTTGGGTCTTCTTTTCCCTTTGGAAGGGCATCTCATATGACGAAGACCCATTATTTTTTCTTTATGGAAGCAGTTAGTTTGATGTAAGGCTTAGGATGACTTAAATTCAGAGACACCTCCAACCTAGATGAACCTAGTTATTCAGTTCCACTTGCAGAGTCCCGTATCTGTTATGCAGGGGCAACTGGGAAGGTGGGGCAGTCACAGAGATGGCTCAAAGTCGGCTCAGAGTTGGCTCAAAGATACGATAAAATTCCACAGTGATAGTAAAAGAATCTAAATAATTGCAAATTGTTAACATTGACATAATTCCATGTTTAAATAAGACGGGGTTTTGTGGTGTTCAGGAAAAGGTTGAATGCATATCTAATTAAGTTAAGACTTGATGCGTGGGGGGGTTAAGCCCATACATCCGGCCCAGTGCACATCTTGCGTGGGAAAAGAGACACATACACGCAGGTTACATGTCCAGCAAAATGGCCGATTCCTTTATTACAAGGGTGCTTATATAGGGAGGGTATAGAAGGTTCTGGGATAGGGGTAGGTTTGGTGGTTTGAACCCTCGAATCTTGAGGATTTCTGATAAGGGGGTTTGAAGATATTGGTTAGGAGGATATGTTTATTCATTCAGGGGGAAAGGATAGCCAGGGGAGGAAGGGAAGGTGTGGTCTTTGGGGGCCCAGGAGAGGGAAAAGGAGTGTAGGAGAGGGGGGTCCTGGGAGGCCTGTCCTCTTATCACAGGACTGCGGGCTCTTTCCTGGTCCCGGCTGTCAGAGCTCTCCAAGATGGATGTCTTCCTGGGAGGCCCACTGAGGTTCTTCCAGCATCTCTCTGCATTCTTTGTAAGATCTCATCCGTTCACTCCCCACAAAGACTCATCAAATTTAATAAATTATTGATAAGAATAAAGTTAGACATTTGTTTATGAATTTGCAATATCCAATACACAGTTTCAATACACTAGGAGCACTGAAGGTTCCCTTACAAGGTGTCTTGTAAGCTACAAACACGTTATTCTCTTATTAAAAGCAGAAAATTAAATCCCAGAAGGCATTTATCAACTAATTGAAACCAGTGTTTTGTTTTATTCAAATTACAAAAAAGTACTCTTTTTTTTTCTAGATGTTAACTCCCTCAAATCTTTAAATTTAAAACCAATATATGAAAATAAATCATGTAAAGATATAATCGAAAGGTTTTCATATTCTCAAGGAGAAGTATCTCTGCCTTTAATATGAAATGAAAATAAAATTATTATTATTCATTTCACAGGTCAAAAATCTCTTTTCTTTGCATAATAATCTTACCTCCAACTGTGACAAATCAGGTACTTCAATTTCAGAGAATATTATGCCTCCTCATTGACTGATATATCAGCAGAGATCATATTTCAAACTCAACTATCTATTTCTGGGTTTTTTAAAGTAAAAAATAAGTTTTCTATTTATGTATTTAAATTATAAATAGATGAAGACACAAATATGAAGATGAAGCTTGGTACATAGATGGTACTACAAAAAAACCTTGGTAATAGCAAAAGGGTTCTGCCTTTTTTTAATGGCCTGTGTTTATTATTACCAATTCCTGTTACAGAAAACATTGCTTTTCTATGTTATTTCTGGTTTTCAATCCTGTTTCTATGACAACTATTATGGCTATAGTTTTTTTAAAATATTTTACAATTATTCTATCAGCTTTTATAGTCAGATACATATCAGAGTATAAAGGAAAAAAACCTTGAAAACTTAGTTCCATATCTACTTATACTTTGTGTATATATATATATATGTATATATATATATATATATATACCTGATAAGGTTAAGAGGTGAGCTTTTACCCGAACTAAAATTCTGTAAATGTTGCAAAGGTAAGAAGAGCTTAACATGCTATAAAAGCATAAGTCAAGTCATATTATTTAAATGGATGATTGCAGTAGTATATTTAATAAGCACCCCAATTTCATTTGACTATTTCATGCATCATACATAATCTGATATTTCTTCTTCCAAAGCATAACTTTTAACTCATAAGATCACTGTAGGATTACATAATTTGCAAGGACATGAAGTTTCAAAGGTATTTCACAAAAATATGTGCATATCCTAAAAGACATAATTATGCCAGCAGGTTATATCTTCATCTGGACTTCAGGCTGACTGAAACTACAAAATTTCAAAATAAACACTACTGTTGCCTAAAATAGAAAAAACTTGATGAAAAAATATTAGTATAGATACGGTAGAAAACAGTTCTTTTAATAAAGTGCTTTATGGTGCAGCAAATACACAAGGTGCACATGGGTGTCCAGGGGTTCTACAATTTTATAGTACCAATCCATCCAGTCTGAGACTTATCCATGCTCAGGACCTCCCCAGATCTCTCCCCCTGGCACACTTCCCTGAAACTGAGCTGGAGGTCTCAAGACCCCTCTCTTCCTCATCTTCCTCCTCCTCACAGCACACAAGGCCTTTGGAGCTCCTCCAAGGTTCCTGGTCCTTCAAGGCTGCTTTGGTTATAATGATATCTTATTATGGTCTTCTATGCATTGTACCAAATAAGAAGTGCTTGTTAGAGTCTTTTCCATTGAAAAGAACATTAAACACAACCTGAAGAATTTAGAAAATTCAATATGAAGTGTGAGAACAGGCTTTGGTAACTGTCAACTGCTATTCTAAAGTATAGGAAACTTTGCAGCCGTACTAAGAATCCATACTTGCTACAAATCTTAAGAATCTTACTGCATCCCTTCTACTTAGGTATTTTCTTATTTGATTGGTTGGATTTGTTTGGTTGGTTTTTTAATAAATTTTAAATATTTTAGCTTTAGTATTATGTTAAAAGTTTAGGGTCCTTTTTTTTATTTTCTTTGTCCATAATTTGTCAATATATTTAGAAAACCATCAATACAATATAATTGTAGCTTCTCCAGATAAGGATGACTTTGGGCACTTTCAAAGGGTTTATAGTGTATAGTCATGTTCAGGTCTTCCATTTACAGAAAAAAAAATGTTATAAGTTCTGAATCATAGAATTAATTTTATAACACATTTTATTTATCATAAAGCAAAGACCATGCAATGTACAGAAACACACCTGAATTCCTTTTCCTGCTGGCAGATTAGAGATATTTGATCTCAGAGAAATCTCACACTAATTCATAGGAAGTTGACAATACAGTTTGCCCAATATATATTAGGATTTTTTTGCTGGGAATATCTGTGAGATCAGTTGGATTATACTCTTACTTATTTCTGTACAAATAGTCAGCTCCAAACAAATTCTGATTATCTGGAGGAATATCAGTTACAGACAGCAAAAAACCCACAACATATTAGTTCACTGAGATTAAAAATAGATGATAAGCCATAAACTCAGGCAGTAGTGTATTGAATGTTGACGTCAATATTTTAAGTCTGGGAATAACAGGACTGGAACAGTTGGACTTGTCCTCTGTCAAGTGCAAATTCTAACCCCTAGCTGATCAATAAAATACCACTTTTGTAGAAATAAAAAAAAAAATAAAAAAAAAAGTGAAACAAAATCAAGTCAAAACCTATTGCACTGATATCTTGACCCTTTCCTTGTAAAAAACCACCAGTTTATGATTCAGCAGTGCACAGCATGTTTCTTGGTCTCCCTGGCATTATTTTCCAACTCTGACTTCCTTTATATTATTCTCTTCTCATTTTCATTCATACAGTTTCCTCTGCTGCTAAATGATAAAAGTGAGATTTCTCACTCAATTTAAATTATGGAATCCATCAGAAGGCTACTGTACTCTTTCTCACCATCTTTACTATTTTGAAGATTTTTCATTTAAAAAAAAAAAGTCATGGAAAAAAGAATGTTCCTCCATGGCACTTCTTTCCTAAGATTTCCTTAATGTTAAGTGTTAGTGAACAAACTCTGCTTAGGATTCAAGTTTGAATATAAATATCATTAATATTTTCAGATAGTTGAGATACTAAGAGACTGTATACTCTGCTAAATTCCTATGTAAATATCTGCTGATTCAAGATGCACTAATATATGACCAATACTATCACAAATTATTAATCCTGAAGACTTTGTGTTAAATCAAGAACAGAGAATATTTTTTGTGCATTAGTTCATAAGCACTTTAATACCACTAGCCGTTAAACCTGGTGGAGTCCATCCATTCCCATCCATAGGGAAGTATTTATTTAAGAGGGCATAGCTGGATGTTCCTTCCCAGGAAATTAAAGTCCTAAGGCTCACTTTTCATCTCTCTTTGCAACTGTAGGGAGAAGACTATTCTGTATTTAAAAATCAGGATCTGTCTTAGTGTTTCTGAATGATAATCCCCTGCTCCAAAAGCAACTCCTACCATGGCAGGGATTTTATCTGGTTTTTGGAAAGTTATAGAGCTTGTTCTGGGGTGTTGATCATGAACAGGATACTTTATGCATTATAGTTTATTGATGTTTATAGGAAAAAAAAATATGCATGCAATAAATTCCGATGACCGTGATGTAAAAAGTAAATTAAAATACTTTCATTTAATAAAAAGTCAGTTTATTCTTCTCTCTAGAACAATATCAGTTTGAAATGGATACACACAATTCAAATTAGACAAAGAAATATTTAAAAAGTATACCCTCAGAAATAACAGAAAAGCAACAAATAGCTATCTGTACCAGCAAGAAATAACATTGAACACTTTTAAATAATGATCAGAGTTAATTAATGCTACAGGAGAATCCTGCAGTAATATTCATAACATTCACAATAATAGTAAATGAGTTCATCATTGCCTTTATGAAGCCAACATTAAGCCAGTGAATTAGGAGTAACAGCAATTATGTACACTATGATATTTCTATTCCTCATTTTGTATCTATTTTGCCTTCCCACAAGTTCAATCCTCCAAACAAATTCATGAGTAAATGAGTCCATGAGTACACATTATTCTCGTGAATAATTCCATGGAGTGAAATTTATGAAAATTCAGGAGGATTGTATTAGTGACAAGCCATTTGCAAATCCATACTGTTGTCATATTCTTTATCCTGTCTGTATTTGTAGTTCCTGCTAAGACATTTAAACTAGGAATTATCTCTCTTCCTTGCAGACAAAAATGGCACATGACTAAAATGCAGTAAATTAGAAGGTAGACTGAGTCAGACTAAGAAACAAGTCTGCCAGAAAAGCTGTGGGTGTCATTGTTCTTCCCTGGTGATTGTGTAGGTTATTCAAGGCAGTTTAACATGAGAAAAGCAAAGATTGCATGCACAAGCAAAGGAAAACAAACAAAAAGTTTTATTTTCTACTTCCCATCAGCAGGCGATGATAATACTTTTCAGCCACTGCCTGGAAAGTAGGACCTCAACTTAGCAGGTATGCTGTAAGACAAATACCTTAATGATGAATGCTTCTGTCCCCTCTCCTTTCTCTCAGCTTTTATTACTTAGCTCAATGCCATGGAATATGCAATATTACTCAGGTCAGCTGTACCAGCTGTGACCCCCTCCAAAATACTGCTTTGTTATTAACTACTTTCTAACTTCAAAGACAAAGCACAGCATTATGAGGGCTGCTTTGAGGAAGGTTAGGTCCATTCCAGTCAGACCCAATATAGTCCAAAAGAGAGGTTTACTTTCTTGCCCATTACTTTTATATATACTATTGTATAGTTCTTAAATAGACTGAAGGGTTCTCTGCCCACGTGCTAAGGGATGGAAAAGACTTTTCTGTCAATGCAGTACATTGGCTTTGTGGCAAGCCTTGCATACTGGTCTCTTATTTCATTTGAAATCAGGGGAGATGTGGGACATAATCCCAAATCAAGACAGGATCTTCTTAATCCATTCCATTTTGTCATTAATATATGGCAACTACTCCCATGCTTTTGCATTCAAAAAATGCTGCATGGAATGCACATGTTTAACTACAAAACAAGTAGTTCTGTAAGTGCCAAACTGAGAAACTTTTTCTTCCTGCAGATCTACATAATAAATATGGGATGTCTGGGGAGAAGTAAAGAATATGCAGGAAGGTAGCAATTATAATGAATTTCTCCCATTTCCTGCCTGTTAGTTTAAGAAGGTGTGCTTTGATATTAGAGGTAATAGTTTCATTAGTGCTATTACCATCTAATTGCCTATTTTCATCAAACTTGTAGAAACACACATTCTTTTAGAGGAAGGGGAAAGATGTTTAGTCAAATACTAAGATTTGAAGGTTTTTATGGGGATGTCCTCTCAAAACTCTGGAGTAAAATTCGCAGCCTCTCTTCCATATTCTTATTTAAGGATTTTAATTAAAATATAGATATGATTATTTAAAAAAAAATCCAGGAAAAGAAGGCTAGAGTAAACTGAGATGGTATAAATTGTTTTCCTTCACTGAGACATACCTTCCAACAAAAACCTTCTTTCTACAACTATAAATATGAAAATTTGGCAGCTTTCAAGTTTGCTTTTCATTCTGAGCCTCGTAGGCAAATGGCAGGGACTTTGCTAGCTTTTTCGAGCAAGCTTTAGAAGATTTGCTTAGTTTGACTCTCTGTCAAACAGCTTGCTGCATTTCAGGATTTTTCTAACATTTTGTATTTATTTCTACGTATCCAAATTTAATAAAAACTGAAAGCCTAGGGTAATTAGATTTAATTTGGTTATAATTTATCAGACTGCACAAGCACTCCAACTTGTGATAGAAACACAGAGGTAGCTGATGCCTTATTCTGGCCTCTTTCCCCTTTCTTTATCCTGGAGTCTGAAGAAAGCAAAGGGTTTTCTTGTTCTATGGAAAGCTGGCACTTTCTTAGTGGAAAAAGAATGATATGGTGAATTTTACTTCCAAATGTTTCACTTTCTCTTTGTATTAATGTAGAGTTTATTTTTATTGAGGAGATATCAATCCCTCTTTTAATCAATGTCTCATTTCAGATACCTGAACACACCTGCCATCACTTGCTCTGTTTCCCTGTGATGCTGGATACATGACGCAGGATCTCTGATAGATCTCTGTCACTACAGACCTACCCGTTCAGTGCCTCAGTATAACCTCAGACGGCACCTGGTGCCTATATTTAGGCAAGGTATAGGTGCCCTTGCTGTCAAATTAGCTGGTGTCCAAAAGTGTGGCCTGTAATAGAAGTTACTGCAGCTGAGGGCTGAGGGGAAATTAATACAACACTTCCCCTCAGTTGAAGATGAGATTTGAGCTTTTGTTACATGCTCTCATTTTATTACTTGTTCTACTGGGTGTGCATTATAACCTTGGGCAAATAAGAGCGCTAAAATACAAATCACTTCTTTAGAAATTGCATAAATTTTGTGCTGTTATGGCATTGAAAGTTTCAAAACTGAAACAAAAGTTCATATAAAGGGTATTTACCATATATCCTATAATCTACATTTACCGTATATCCTATAGTCCTGCCAAAGATGTGGACTCTGTACCTGGAATGTGACCACAGTCAGAAGTCATCATGTATAGTTTGTACCTTGTTTAATGATCATCATGATAATTTCTATTTTGTTGCCTACTGATGATATTACTATCTTAGGATGTAAAGCAAACTGTCCCTCAAAACTTGTTCTGTACAAGTAATTGCTCATTTTGTATACGATTGAAACACTAGGAAAAAAGCTGCTGTCTGATATACCGTTTCATCTTTTGCTGATTAAAGATAATAGTGGATTTAGTGAAAACAATATCTTATGTATCTTATGTAATATTTGGGGAATTAAATTTTAGATTTCTCACTGCTCTTTTAAGACTTGTCTGCCTATTTCTGTCTGGTATTCTTTTTGTAATAATCAGTCTACTGCTGAAATTCCAATTAGTGTTGCAATGTAAAAGCTAGGTTCAGATTAACATCATTCCAGGCCATCTGTTCTGGTTGAAATAAATTGAAGATATCATTCTAAATGCAAAACAATCTTAACGTAATACTTTATTTAAGAGTTAAAAGCAGAAAATCCACATTTCCACACGAGTTATTCTTAGGGAGATAATAGTAATGCTTCAGTTTAAATGACACTTTATTCTTGCTATATTATCCTATATTTTCCATCCTTCCAAAAGTAAGAAAGGAATGTGAATCATGCTTATTATTACTAGAAATACATTTTTAGTCTTTCTTTCCTGACAAAAATTTCCCACCACTGAGATAAAAATCCAGAAATTCTTTAAAAACCTGGGGACTTATTTCAAAGACTGGCTTCTGCTTAATATCATGTAAGAAAAAAAACATGCCACGAAGAAGCAACAAACAAAACCAAACACATGCATTCCTTTTCTCCCATTTTAACTATTACAAAAAGTGTCATATGAGACTGTTTTCAAGGTTTTTAATTGTGCACACAGGTTGGATTATAAGGAAGCAGTAAATAGTAGAAAGTCGTAAAAATAAATGAAATTTTTAATAATTTCCATCATCTCCTCTGTGAAAATATCAGCTAAAAGTCATGTCCTTCAGTTTCTTGAAGAGAGAATATATGTTCAACCAAAAGGGAAAGACTTTTTAGCTCATCCACAGAGTAAATCTTCCTTTTTTATTTTTCTAGTTACCAGTAGCTATTAATCATAATATTTTTTTAAGACATCAGTACAAAGAATTAAAAGAAAATTGAATATATTTTTCTTTATTATTGGTAGTCTCTTTTGCTAGTTTTTCAAAATGGCAGACACCTTCAATTACTTCTAAGTTATAAAACCCACTCAACTTCTGAAGTATTAAAAATTCCTTTCTTCAGGTATGAAGGGGAAAAAAAGACAACAGAAAATTGCAATTTGTAATATAATATCATATATAAAGTTGAACTGATTAAGATTCTGAAAACATTTTATCTTGACATCTAATTGGTAATCACTCTGCATGTCCCAAGCCAGACCTTATTTGATTCTGACCATCACCCAAGAGGACAGAAAAGCTGAGGGAAAATTTAGAAGAGAAAAAAAAAAAAAAAAAGGGGTGTTTAAGGAATTAAGATAGAACAAAGGGAAGCAGTAGAACAAGAGGTAATCAAGAATAGCTCTTTTAGAATGCAATAGTAACCTTGTGGCTTGCATTCCTGGCAACCTTTTGTGCCTTTGAGCATCTTCTTTATAAGACTCAAGGGCAGAAATTTGTTCAAGGTGATAGAAGGCAATATAAGCACATTTATATTTCTGACACAGAAAACTACTTTTGTAGACTGTAGAATAACAATTGCTCATGCTTTTAGAACAGATTAAGCACAGCATTAGAAAATGTATTGTTTGAAACAATCCTGTATTAGCAGAAAGATGATAATTATGTAGTATGTGTGCCTACAGCTTGTGGAGAGAACATTCTTCATTTTCCAAACGAGTAAGCTCACAGAGTTCTGCTCTTCTTATTCATGTTGAATCAGTTTTAATTACTCAACATTGGCTTGATATCATCCGCTGTTGAAGGACCAAAACAGTATAAATTCAATCTCTTGACCAAAAGGACAAAAACATTCCTTGCATCCTCACATGTATTCTGAAGTTCTTCCGTGCATCAAATGTCCATGTTCGTTCAGTTCCTCAGGTCAATGAGATTAAGTCCCTACTGACTCCAGTGTAAATACTGGAAAATTCCATTACATCTTGCTTTTCTCCTGAAGCTTAGAAAAAAGTCTGCAGGGCTTTTCCTGATTTATGTTAGATTTGGCAAGTAAGGACCATGATTTTATCTTCATGGTTCTTAAGTGCTTAAGGGTGCATGTTATATAACCAGAGTGAATTTACTAAGTGTTAGGAAAGTAATTCAATAGTCTATTTTATGACCAACCCCTTCCTTTCTATCACTGCAAATGTCCTTTCCTGGGGTTTAACTTTAAACTGAAATATAAGACAGGGCATTCTTTCTAGTTAATCTTCTCAAATGGCACAGTTCCTAATCCTGGCTTCAAAGGTATCGGTTCTGAGCACAAATGCCTTGTGACAGACTTAAGTATGGAATTTCAATTTCTTTCATTTTACACTACCTGACACTGTGCTGCAGTTTATGGTTCACATCAAGTTCCTTAGAAAGTGGCTTTTTTTTTTATTATTATTATTTTGTTTGTTTTGGTGGTGGTTTGTTTGTTGCTTGGTTTTTTTTCTCATGAGATCAAGCCAAAGAAAACAAAGATATCACCTCAGAATTAAATTTCAGAGGATTTTGTGACTCCCAGTAAAGGACTGCAGCACATTCCCATTTTCAGAACCACATAAATGGCCATCAAAGGAAATGCGTTGACTCTGGTGTTCCTTTCCACATCTTACAGTCTACTCAAATATTATATTGTGTTCTCATCTAGCGTCACGTGTTGCTATTAGTAATGAAGTCTGAAGTAACTGTAAGATACTTATCAGGTGCTCATAGTACAATTCCAGTTTTCCTGAAAAATCAACAAGTAATATTTCTATATTGCAATATGCTGAGGAAGGTTTTTGATACATTAAGTCTCTGTCTTCAAAGACTGGCAGCAAACCCATGAATACTCTTATGAGTTTTTTTAGACTGTGGACAGTCCTCAGGGAAAACAAAAGGGATGGTTGTATAGGAAGTCTTTCAGCAGTATTAGTACCTCTTCTTCATTTACCTGGGCCAGTCATACCAGCAATTGCTGTAACAATGACTTCAAATTGGGCTGTGGTAACAAAGCATGTTGAACTGGTGTTTTTATGGGGGAAAGGGACTGTGTTATCTTAATTATTAAAGAAATGGCAGTTCTATCTGCCATAGCAAACATCTTGGTGTCTGTTAGACCTCTTCTTCACCCCGCACCGGACCATATATTCCTCTCTAGGACATCAATCAGAAATACCTCTGAACACATTTTCTAATTGAAAGTCTACAGTGCTCTTTTCACTTAACAGAAATCGTTTGCACCAATAAAAAAATGGGCCCACTAGTCCATGTCTAAATCTGTTGAGCAGATGAGTATTAAATGCAAATACATCAGAATACAAAGCCAACTTTAATGCTTTCGTGCAATATTTTTATTTGCTATTCCCAGGTGAATAGAATCACTAAAAATAGAAAAAATTAAGGGATGAAAGGAGTAGTAATTGAAGAAAATAAGAAGGAAACTGAAAGAATAGATGGATAGAGAAGAATAGTAAATATTTTGAAGAATAAAGCATTAGGAGAGGAGAAAGGTGATCAGAGCAACAGGAAAGAAGTTAAAAATTGAATCAAATAATTTTTTTAAAGCATGGTCTATTTCATAATAAAAAAATCCAAAACAATAAAGAAACAACAAAAAAGCATTATTCTTAAAGGCCATCCTCATTCAGCGGAAAAATAAATTCTAGTAAGTTACTATAGAAAAAGAAGATACAGGAAAGATCACTTAAAGTCCCAAGAAAGACCACCAAAATTGAACTAGTAAATAGGGAAGAAAGATGACAAAAGACTAATAAGACTAAGGGAAGGGGAGGGTAGAGAAACAAATAAGACCCACAACACCCAACAAAAACACAAAAATAAAACCAATGAGAACAAATTGAAAAAGAGGACATTTAGATTAGGTATTAGGAAGAAAATTTCACTGTGAGGGTTGTGAGACACTGGAACAGGTTGCCCAGGGACGTTGTGGATGACCCAACTCTGCAGTGTTCAAGGTCAGGTTGGATAAGGCCTTAAGCAACCTGGTCTAGTGGAAGGGGTCCCTTCCCATGTCAGGGGGGTTTGGGATAAATGATCTTTAAGGTCCATTCCAAGCCTTTAACATTCTACGATTTTATGAAAAACTAAAACCAACCACACGATTAAAACTTCATGATTAAAACATCTATTAAACCAAAACAGAATCTTAGTGTCCATAGTTCCACTGAAATTATATGTCCTTAATATTTAAAATAGTGACTGGAACAGCAATATCTCACCATAAATTGTCATAGTATCATGATATCTCAAATATCATAATCTCACTGCATCAAAAGAAATGTGACCAGCAGGTCAAGAGAGGTGAGTGTGAAAACAAATTTCTTTTAGGGGAAATTGAGTACAGAATAAATTAATTCATTTTTGTATAGAGACTGGAAACATTGGAGGGGAAAGAAAAAAAAAGTCCATATATTTTACCAGTGGTTATTGTCTTGGGAAAATGACCTAAATGATCTTCCCTTATTTAAATTAAGCCATGGAAAGTCCTTGTTATTCTGTGTAGTTTAAGATTTTGAAATTATCTCAAAACTCTTCAGCATTCAAGTATTCGGCATTTAGTATAGAAATTAATAATGTTTGCTACTGAAGTATTTGTAAGTTAAAGTATCATCTGATTTGTAGATTTTGGCTTTCCTCCAAGCAATTGCCTTTGACTTCACTTTTCTATCCAAAGGTAAACAGCGCATATAACTTCATAGATAATTACCTAGTTCTTGCATGAGAAGTGGAAATTCAGGAGTGCTGCATTCAATCACCTAAGACATACGCTAACACCACAGTATTGTCATTTAGTTAAATCTTTCCTGTTCTGCTTACTATGTTTTCATGGAGCAAAGCAGAACCCTGAATCAGGTGCTTTTCATTATGTGTTGTAATTAGCTACAAATTGTGTCATCTCCTGCACTTTCTTGATCAGCCATCTTGTTGGTATCATGGTCTATGTCATCCACAACCTCTGCAGTCAGACAGCTGTTCATTTTTAAACTATATTTAAACTTGAATTAAAAAACAAACAAACAAACAAAAACAACAAAAAAACCCTAAACAAAAACCCTCATTTATTTTAAGATAGGCATATAATAAAATCAAGTGGCAAATGAGAACCTGATTTTTGCTCTATGCAGTGTCAGTGAAGAGTAAATTTTAAATTGCTCACCAAGAATTTTTTCTTTGGATACTAAGCATTTGTGGACTTATGTTCCAGTTTCTCAACTGCTGACTTCTCTGGCATCTAGTTTATCCTTTTGCTCTTAGCATCAATAAAATAAATGCTGTGTGTATTTCAAATATATATATCCATCTGTTGGCATTGATAACAGTACTCTGGTCAAACAGAATATAACAAAACACTGTGTCTATTAGGAAGGATCTCACTTCTGCATTGCACAACTAAAGTAGGTATCTGAAAATAATTTCCTTTGCAAGTGCTGGACATGAGATTCTCCACTGAGATTTCATTGACTAGTATCAGAACAGATAGCATAGTTAATAGCAAGCTTACTTCAATTTGACTCACATGATGTGCTGTGAAAGTATGTTCCAGAGAACTAGCCTTTATATAAAAAAAGGGAAAGTCCTGCTTTAGGGATCATCTAAAATTTAGTAGATGCATATTAAAAAAAAAAAATGTAGCTAGCACCAAGTTTTGTAGTAGTTTATTCTAATGTACTGGAATTTTATTAAAAATTTAACTCACTATTACCATACAAATGTCCACTATTATCATGATACAAATCACGTATTGTTGAAAAGACAAAATCAACAAAAAACCATCAGCTTCCTGGATTTCCCCAGAGAAAATATTGATGTCTACAAGTTATATCTGACGGAAGTGTTATAAACTTCTCTAATAAAAACTGACTGCAGTAGTCTTTGAACAAAAATGTAGGAAAATAATAAAAAAAAAAAGAGAGGAAACAACAACAGAGAAAATCATTTATCAAAAAAGCATAATTACTTTTTTGTAAAATACTCATATTTATGAGGGACTACAAAGGCAAAATTTGAGTCGAAGATTAAAAATATATGAAGAACAGGTCCACTGATATCAGTTAATAAGAAACACTAACCAAGGATGGCCAAAATGGTGCACTAGGGAGAACGCTGTTCTTTTTGTATAAAATATACACCCACTTGTCATACAGCACCCTGGACAGCTCCTTCATGTTATTAGTGTAATTGTAACGCTGAATTTTCGGTCTGACTCAGTAAAGCAGGCATCTCATTCACATAACAACAACAACAACAACAAAAATCTAATTAAACCAGAACTAACTGTTGCTATATTTTAGTGAGATATATTTCAGAGAAATATATTAGAGATATCTGTTCACCCAATACCTTTTATTTTCCAAGAGAGAGAAAAATTCTCATCCAGAAATGTGCAATAATCTTACGAATTTGGTATCTTTCTGGATCTAAGGTATTTAGAGGCAAGGCTGTATAAATTGATTAATAGTTCATCCATAATTTATGTCTTTGAACAAAAAGAAGAAAAATGAAAGAAGAAAAACTTGTAAAGTGAACAATGCAGCATTTATGTTAATTTATAGCTCACAGTAAAGTTTCTGATCTAAGCTGTAAGCCAGGAACAAGAGATGTCATACTATGGAAATTCAGATGGATTCTTAACACCACCAGCATATCCAATGCCTCTGCAATATTGGTTTGTTGTTTACAGTTAATAAGATACACAGAAACCTTCCCCTGTTTCAGCAGATAAAGTGCAATGACTGATATTATCTACTTGCACTTCCACACTCTAGCACACTCCACTTTGTAGGTAGCTGGGGGATCCTCTGCAACTGCAGACGTCATGATTTTTGCCTTTGTCCTACTCAGAGTGAAAGAGCTAGAATGTCACTTTTTCTCAGGTAATCTTCACCATATGCCTTGCTCTGCTTCTGCTAGTAGAGTTTGCATTAACTTTTCAAGTAAGCTACATAAACAGTCAAAGGCAACAGCTGAACTGGAAGGAAAAAAGAGCTACCTCTTAGTTCAGCATTTTAATTAAAATGGGGGGGCGGGGCAGAGGGGGAAGGGGAATGCACAGAGGGTAAAGAAGGGTCTAGTTTAACTCCAGAGAACTCCATAGAGAACACAGAGAAGCTGAAGCAATTTCAAGGGACACAGAACATTATTTACCAGGAAAGCAATAGAGTCAGCAAAGACACAAACAGTTTCCAAATGTGGCCACTGAGGCAAGTTAGATCTTAAACCATTGTGCCTTGTTACAGGAAGAGTTTTCAATTCCTAATGTGACTGGTGAGACAAGTTATGTCTTAAACAACTGTTGTACCTCTCTGCTTAGAAAATAAATCAGTGCTTTAACAAATCTTGGTGAGAGAAACAACTGTGGAAACATCAGCCTCTAATTTTGGCGGTATTTATTTTACAGGGAAATCTACAACAGCCTGAAGGTTTCCAAAGCTCTAAAATGCTTTTTCCCCCCCGCAAAGCTTTAAAGTTTCCTTTTCTAACAGCTATCACTTGTATAAAGCAAATTATAATGAGACTTCCCATCACTTAAAATAATGTTTTATTAAGGAATGAAATAAACCACAGGATGAAAACTTGTTTGAAACAACAGCATAGAATGGATAATCCAGACATAAATAAACTAAAGTTTTGAAAATAAATCTGTAACCTGACCCTAGACTCAATGCTAACCAAGGTCCTTTCCTTATCTCCACATTCTGTGAAAGAATACACACTGAAAGAATGGGTTTGTGGTGGGGTCTTTTACCCATCTACTTCCAGTATACTGCAGGAATATTTAATTCCCAGACAACTACTTTTTAAAAAAATATTTTTGATCCCTTTTCTGAAACAGTTCATATGCAGAACTCCTCTAAACCACTGAAACCTGGAAAAAACATGAAGATATTTTAATAAAACCCAAAATGATACTTACATTAAGAATAAATACAAAAGCTCTGCAAATTTATGCCTTACTGACACGCTAGGTTATTTGCAATAATTACATCCAAATATTCTTCAATACATCTGCCAGTTTGAAACTGAGCTAAGAAAGGTTATAAAAGGTACAACAGGTCTACAGCTTGCCAAGATGTATCAAGATTATCAGTAATAAAAATATAAATAAATGAAGAACATTAATAAATATGGAAAACATTGTTTTTTCCTGTGGACCTGACCTCTTACAAAAAGAAATTGCAAACTGTTTCAGGAATATAATTCCAAGAATAAAGCACATTTCTACTGGTATAGAACTTTAATATTTTTCTAAGGAATAAAAGGTACTTTTCTAGGACTCAAACTGGCTTGAAATTTAGTTACCTAAAATAACACATTCCCATGTGTCCATTAGGTCCAGTAGATTATTGAATTTACTTCTACATGTTCATTAGTTTCTTTTCAAAAAGGTTTTTAAATATTATTTTCAACTGACAGAAAAAAATAGAAAAAAGTACTTTTTGCTTCTTTTATTAAAGTTAATATAAATATTTTGTTGGGTGATAAGATTGTTTTCTGTAGGTGTTGTACTTATTTTTCTGTCTTTTTTTCCACTGTTTGTAATGTAATCTCCATCATAAAATAGTCCCTAAAGCCAAGTGCAAAAAAAGTTGTAAAATTTTTTTTTTTTTTTTTTTTTTGTAATTATAAATTGCAAATCTGGAAGCATAGCATATCATGAAAGACAAATAAGTTCTTGCAATTAAACTCAGTCTTTTTATTTTTAACTGGAAAATAAAAGGTGTTTTTCAAGCAAAATAGAAACTTTTGCTTTTCCTTCTGTGAATGTTGATGATAATGATTTATCTCTACATATTTTAAAGGCCCCCTTGCAAATGCAATATCTGAGTTGCACTTTCAGTGAATTTCCCTTTTCTGAAACAGTCTAACAAAAGAAAAAAATGAGGACACAGGACTGTAAGCAAAGCATAGATGAGGCTTACCTTTGCCTTTTCACCCATAAGTACATTTCACCTACTTTGCTGCAGAACAATGAGAGCAGAATATCTTTTACCTTTCTTTTGCTGATCTCTGTTTTCAGGTTGATCCCTTTACCCAGTTCAGAAAAGCTGATTGTGCAGAGATCTAATGTAGGTCCTTCTCCTTTATTCCCTTTTTCACTCTCTCCCCCAAATCGACACAGAACACACACGGCCTTAGATGGGGGGTCCCTCAGTGGGAACCCTCAGCATCTACTGGGCAGTTGTCTGAAAAGAGTGCAGAGGGATGGGATAGTCAATCACCTCTTGCAGGGACGTAATGAAGAAGGTGAGGAAGTCTCTGTTCCAGAGGAGATTGGTAAGCAGATACCTTTCTTAGCCTTTTTTGGGAGACAATCATATCTCTGAAGGAAATCGGTCCCGTGCTTTGTTGATTTTTTTTGCTCTTAACTGTAATTAGTGTCTTCTCTGTATATTTCTTCTGCTTATTTGCTGACTTGAAGAGCTTTTTGATACAAGGCACTGAGAAAAATGTGAAGTAAGAATTATATTTTATAGCTGAATGTTATCTTTACTCAATGTTAGGTCTTTGTTTCTCAGTTGTAGCTGTAGTGGGTTTCTGTGGCTGGGTTTTGGTAGTGGGGCTACAGGGGTGGCTTCTGTTAGAAGCTGCTAGAAGCTTCCCCTATCAATCGGCACAGTGGATCCAATGCCAGCCGGCTCCAGGATGGACTTCCTGTTGCTGGCCAAGGCCAAGTCAATCAGGAATAATAGCAACACCTCTGTGATAACATATCTAAGAACAGGAGGTTGTGCCACAGGAAGAATCCCAGCCATGGAAGAGCAGAGTGAGAACACGGGAACAACAAGGTAGACACCAAGGTCAGTGCAGGAGGGGCAGGAGTGCTCCAGGTGCCAGAGCCAAGGCCCTGCAGCCCGTGGTGCAGACCATGGTGGGGCAGCTGTGCCCCTGCAGCCCATGGGGGACCATCGGGGTGCAGAGACCCACCTGCAGTCCATGGAGGAGCCCACACTGGAACAGGTGGATGCATGAAGGAGGCTGTGGCCCTGTGGGAGGCCCAGGATGGAGTGGCGTCCTGCCAGAGACCTGCAGCCCATGGAGAGAGGAGCCCACATTGGACCAAGTTTTTCCCAGGTAGGACATGTATCCCATGTGTGGGACCCACACCAGTACAGCTCACTGGAGAAGGACTGCATCCCATGGAGAAGTGACCCACAGGACAGCAGTTTCATGAAGAACAGTTGCCTGTGGAATGGACTCACACTGGAGAGGTCCATCAAGGACTGTCTCCTTGAGAGGGAGCCCACGTGAGCAGGAGAAAGACTCCTCTCTCCCAGCAGCAGCAGAAACAAAAACTGACTGTAAGCCCCATTCCCCTGCACTTCTGGGAGTTGGGAGGAGGGAGAACATGGAAGGAAGGAAGGGTAGGGTAGGGGGAAGGTATTTTTAAGACTGTTTTATTTCTCACTCTTTGGTTTTTATCCTTTTAGTATTAAATTTAAGTACTATCCTCACTTTGAGTCTGTTTTGCCCATGAAGGTAATCAGTAACTGACCTCTCTCCCAGCTGTTATCTCAGTTCATGAATCCTTTGCTGGTTTTTTTTCTCTCCACTGTCCAGTTGTAGAGGGAGAGTGAGAGAGTGGCTTTGGTGGGTACCTGGCATCCAGCCAGGGCCAACCCACTACAGTAACAAGGAAAACTTTTCTTCTACATGTGTTAGAGGTTGGGCTGCATGTGCTGGTGGGCGGATTATTTTATGCTATACCAGCTGAGAATATTAGGATTATTGACTTTCTTTACAAATTCAGCTGCGGATAAATTTTAATGTTATTATTGCAAAGCCTGTTTATACTTAGTATTAAAATAATGAATGCTGACTTGCAAACAGTTTGGCTGAAGAATTAGTTCTCTAGCTGAAGCAACGTGTCTTGGTTTAAAGACAGATATTGGTGTGGGAACCCCAGTGAAAGAAACCTCCTCCCCTTTTTATTTCCCATGAAAACAGAGAGGCAAAATGTGAGGTACAAGTAAAAAATAACTGTTTACTGACAAGGAAATAGCAGTAACCATAAGGATACAAAGTAAATGGCTTGCTCTCAAAACTCACATGGTCACCGGGGAACAAAAAGGAAAAAAGATGATGGAGGGTCCTTCCCACCAACCACCTGCCTCTGTCCAACCAAAGAAAAGAATCAATAGGAAAACGGGCAAAAGCAAAAACCTAGGAAAATTGACAAGGAGTTATAGTATCAAACTGGCCACCTCGTTATGTTCAAGTCTTAACTGCAGCAGCAGTGTTACTTTGGAGTCTCTTTGTTCCTCGCTGCGTGCTGCCTCTGATACTGGTGTGGCCTCGCTTGGCTTGGTGAGCTGCAGAGTGGCAGCAGAGGCTGTCCCAGCACGAATGAGTGGCAGGAGCAGCAGTGGTGGTGGTCCCAGGCAGGTGAGAAGCAGTCCTGGCATGGGCAAACACAGTCTGTTTCACTTTTGTCTTCTCCCTGGCTGCAGCAGAGGGCAGGGGCAACCCTGGGCTGCTTTGATCCCAGCATTGAACTTGTCCACTTAGCTCTGGTGTGAAACAGTGGCAATCTGGTGCTCTGGGTGGTGGATCTGGGCTCAGTGGGAATGGCAGGAACAGTGGGTCTGGCACATCCAGGATCAGCAGCAGCAGTGGTTGGAGCCTCAGCAAAGGATGGCACCATGTGGACTGTCTAGGCACCAGCTCTTGTGGTCTGGGGAGAGAAGAAAGTTTCTGTTCTCTCTCTAGCCATTTTTTTTTCTTCCCTTCCCCTACCAACCCTGGTGGGGGCAAGGACGAGATTCATTCTTAAATAAATTATCCTTCATTACCCTGTTGGAAAAGGGAATAAAACATGAAAAACCTTTCTAACTACGACACAATGAAAGTTCTTTTTACTTAGGAGGATGAAAAGTTGTGTGAATTTTCTCCGGTTATGCTGCTTTCTTATTTCTGTTTCAGTGAGACCACTCATGTTTGTCAGTAAATTTTGCTCCAAATAGTTGCTTGGTTTATCAGCATTTTGTGGGACTATATATCCAATATTTATGGCAAAATGTGGCTATTAGAGTCCTTAATTATCTTTCTGAAAAAAAGTATTTTTTGTGTTGTAATCACATACATATCTATGTGTGTATATACATGCACATATATATATATACGAGTAAATGTACATGTATATATATATATGCATACACACATGCATCATTCAATTATTTGGAGCATGGTCTCCAAAAGGACATGTGTAATGGAGATTTATAAGACAGTCTAGTGGAGACTGAAAAGAAAATACTCAAACTTTAATAGCTCATGTTTATAATTTATGAATAAATATACATGAATATTTGGAGTGCTTGCTCAGAAATATTTTACTGATAGAATGTATGATCAAAAAAAGTTTGGAGACAACTTATTTGGAGAATCAGAAATATCTGCAATGGTACTGTTTTGAAATCAGAAGGGTTTCACTCAGAAAACAGACCATTCTGTGGACGTTTTAGGAGCACATAATGATGTTGCATTTATCATGTTAAATAATATTTAGTGAACAACGCAGACATCAACATTAGGTAGTCTTCTCTTTCTGTGGTGGCATGTCATGGTGACTGATAAGAGATATTCTTATCCTGACATTTTTTGAGCTAAAGAAATAAACTCAGATAACTAAAATAAACCCTTGACTCAACATTTTACAGAATGCAATAGAATAACTTCTCCCTTAAAAAAGTTATTATTGATAGGATAATTACATGTAATTGACTAGTTTTCTAAAGAGATGTTTAAGTGAAAGACACCTTATGCAAATAAGAACATAATAAAAGTACAGTGATAATAACAATTTGATTTACATGCTAAAATATGTATTTAATTGGTAGTTCAGGGCAGATGGCTTGGCATGTATTTACTACTACATTGTCTTAATAAGTTGGCATATGGCGAGTAACTTCTAACTGATGTAAGTCCAAAGACACCCACAGCTGTTAGAAAGATTATCAGCTCTGAGAAAGATGCACAAAAATCTAGATATGGTTAAAATAAATGTCAAAACAGATTTTAAAACTGGATAGAGATAATTTTTTCCTAACAACATATTTTACACTTCTATCAACCTTTGAGTCATGCTCTGAAGAGTGTCCCTTTTTGGATAGAAAGAAGAGAGACTTAATGAATTGTAACATGAATATCCTATAGTTCCAAAGAATTAGAAGAAATGTGTAGGATTCATCTTGAGCAAAGTTAAAATTCTGTTGTTCTTCCATGAAAATCGAATAGTACTGTTGTATATTTGCTTTAAAAAAAAAAATTTTTTTCAGAAGCTTTAGATTATTGAGGGAGTTTTAGTAAGACAGAAAACATGTTGCCATAAATCCACATAGCATACATAACCTTTGAATAATACTGAATAGGTGCTGTTTAAAGTTCTCATGGCCAGTTGAGGCAGTGTGGAAAGCTTAAAACTGACAGTTTGAAGTCCTGAATTTTCATACTGCATAATGAAACTAGTTAAAAAGTCAAAAATGAGATACAATGCAATGTAATGGTTTATGAAGAAATAATGTCATTGTAATTTCTATGATTTCATAACATCAGAGTAGTAATTCCGATGAGATATGGTGTGATTCAGTGTAAAATGATATTGTATTTCTCAGTCAAGTGAACAAGAGGATTTTAGAGACAATGGGTTCTCACAGAAAATTTCACAAAGATTTGAACAGTAAATCTCTGATATGTTTTTCCTGTGGTTTTGCTGGTACAAGAGGGCTTTGAACATCACCTGTTTCTGAGTGAAGTAAAGGAAGGTGTTCAGTAAAGATGAATTCTTTATATCCTTCTGTTCTCTTGTCTTTATTGGGTGATAAAGACAGTCAAAAAGGATCTTTCCTTACTGAATTTTTGAACAGAAACCAGGGGATTCTCTTAAGTCTAGCCAATATTTCTGTGGCTGAGTTGCTTTGAAAGTGTGGAAGAAGATTCTTGGCCAAATGTCTGGTCTAACTGATATCCGTAAGGGAGCTGAAGTTAGGTATTCCGCAACCCAAGTGAGTGTGTTAATTATCTTGCTAAACATCTTTTATAATGAAAGAAACTGATTTTTATGTCTGGTGTACTCACCGATGTAAAAATAAACGCCAAGGTGAAATGAAGGAGAGCAGAAACTTGAACCTACTCATGCATTATGACTGTTTTACTACAAATGAGAGAAATACCATCAATTCTCAAAGTATTTGGAAAACATTGGTTTCATCGTGTGAAGTGTTCTCAAAAAAAAAAAAAATTGAAAATTTTTGGGACAAAAAAGTTTTTCATATCCTGTTATAGGTCAAACATGCCACAGTTCTCTTATTGTCATCATGTAATCCCTTAAGCATAGTGTGTGGTAATGATGCTAATGACTGATTCCTAACAAAGAGGAATATCTTTACTGTACTGTGCATCTGACTCTGCTTGTCTGAATCCTTTATATAAATAGTTAATCCATTTTCTTTTGTCAGATATGTTTATTTCCATCATCCATTCAAGACCATCTTTTGTGCCTAGTAAAACAAAAGTTATAACAGATTTGGCAGACTGAACTAGAACATTTGTGCTGTCTGGTTTTGTAATGCCTTGGAAAAAAACATGCATGCATATTATCTTAGTTTAAAGACAAATACTGGGGTGGAGACTGCAACACGTGGGTCACCTCCCCTTTTTTTAAAACTTCTCTCCCTTTCACCAATACAGAGAGACAAAAGGTGAGGAGATATAAGTGAAAAAATAAGAGTTTACTAACAAGAAATATAGCAGCAACAAAAACAACACAACCAAAATAGTTCAAACTAACAATAGACAGGGGTCACCTCTTAGTTTCCCCCTGCACCCCTCACCAAAATTCCAGGAACAAAAGCAAAACCTAGGGAAAACCATTCGTCAAAAGAAAAGTTATCCTACTGAACCAAATGGCAATTGCCCACACCTGGCAGTGGCCCGGGGTGGGAGAGCCACTGCAGTTGGGGGTCCAGGTGTAGCGGCAGCTCCATGGCGTGACTCCAACCCTCCTGTGAAGCCAGCAACAATTACAGCTTGCAGATTTCAGTGACAGTCATAATTTCTCACAGCTCCTGAGAAGGCAGAGCAGTGGCCACTACCTCAATGTGCCCATCTGTCCAAAAAACGTGGTCAAAGATGGATGAAGTTCTGGTTCCTTCCTGGCGGCGTCTTCCTGTTTCGCCTCACTCTCCAGCTCTGGTGAAGGTAGGGGGGCAAGGGAAGGGAGGCAGTGTTCTGTTCCTTGGAAATGGTGTTGGAAAAAAGTGAATAAAATACAAAACCTACTTTAATCATGACACATATATTATTCTTATTTCTTCTACCTCCATTCATCATCCAAGCTATAATTCCTGAATTTCGACTTAATATATCATTTATTGCTTAGCCTAATTATTGTGCAAATATATATAATCTGGTTCTTTGTGACAATGTTTCCTCTGTGCTGAGATCTTCTTCTCAGAGAACTAATTACCATAATAATTAATGCTTCTTTAAAAGTATGTTACAGTGAGAGATAATAAAATTATTGTTGTTTATATACAATATTCAATTTAAACTATATTGTCTGGGAATACTATCACTATTCCCTTTACTCTTCTCTGTATCTCTTCAATAAAAAAGTTAAGAGGCAAAAAAAAAAAAAAGGCTCTGAATTAAACTACAGAAGGGAATTGTTTCATTCATCAGTGAACCACAGTGTCTAGAAAGAATTAAATAAAGAACATAGGTGATCTGATGAAATTCAACTTCATTATATTGTTCAACTTTTGCAACAAAACATGCTACACTATATAATGCTTGCAAATAAAGTTACTGCTGTACTGTGAATAGAAGTCTGATTTCTTTACTTCCCATTAAACATCATGATATCTCCAAAACCTACAAAAAAATTGCTCTTACTCTGTAGATATCTTACACACCTGACACACCTTACACACCTTGAAATTTCTCTATGTACCTCCACAGTTAAAATAAAATAGCATTAAATAATAATAAAAAATTAAAAATCAATTTTCTTTCATTTTACTTTTTTTCCAATAATGTTTCACTTAAACAGTGCACATGGAATTTAGATTCCTTATTAAAATGAATAATACTGCTGGTAGGATGAAATAATATTTTTAGTCTAATTTTTTTTCCTCGTGGTTTTCTGATACATTTTAATTAAAATCAAAATGGTCATATTCAAGGTATTCCATCAATGTTTTGAAATCTGCAAAAGGTTTTGACTGTTCATGGTATTTTAATTTCCCAAAAGGTATTGTGATACTTTCTAGATTATCATGGAGATGAAAATACATTATTAAGTCATTTGTTTTACTTTGACAGCCAACTATCTACATTAGGAAACTGAATGAAACACTTCAATTAATATTGGTTTATTAACCAGCCCATCTTTCCTTTGATTAGCATATGAGATATACATTAGCCAAATATGTGGATTTATAAACAATATTTAAGCAAAAACAAACAAACAAGTTAGTATGAGTGACAGTGACATTACCACTATTTTTATATATAGACTCAAAGCTGCAGTGAATACAATTTTCTGTTTCTTCTTCTCCTGGTGTGCACTCCCACACACCCCAGTAAGCTTGACTGGGAGATAATGTCAACATTACAGACTTATTCTTATGATGAATAAACTATTGAAGAATTTGGGAACATCAATTCTAATCCTCTGGAGCTAGACCTCAAGAAAATAAGTTATTATTTTGAACTTAAATTCTGGTAAGTGTTTTTAAGGTTGAAAATTCTGAAAAATTAAAAAATCCATCACAGTCTTTATTTACCATAGTACAAATTGCTCATTTGGGATTTGATCTTGGAAACGTTAAGTGCCTCTGTGATTCAGTTACACAGATATTCACCAAGAGCTGAATCCAATGCCTGGTAAATATCATAATTGTTTTCTTCCCCAGTGAATTCAAAGAGCTTTGCATCAGTCCCCTAGCCATAGCAAAGCCTTTTTTCCCATGTGTTCTTTGACTAATTCTCTGTCTTCATTTTAAGCCAGAGCAGAGCTGTCTCTTGTTCTCTTGGTGTTTTTGTGTTTGTCTATTCAAATCCTCCTTCTGAGGACAAAACAAGAGTGTACCATAACTCCACCTGATGCAGAGTGGTGCCAAAAGCAATTCAGGGGCAGTCTTAAGCTGAATGTGGGTGTTTTCTTGGATTTTTATTCACTTTCCTGTATTATTCATCTTCTCCTTGAGCATCTGGGTTTTACAATACATGCCAGTTTGCAGTGATCCCCAAATTAGCCATATATAAATCTAGGAAAATAGTTTTAATTGCATTTATCTATCTCTACAGTTCTCCAGAACTACAATAAATGGATCATTCATATCAAACTCAAACCATATTGCTTTTGTACCTTGCTGTGCAGTTACAGAACTGATAAATGAGAAAATACAAAATCTGTGTTGTTACTATTCTGTTAAGAACTGACCCTATGAAATAATAAGTTATTAACCAGAAAAAAAAAAATCTTTTTCAAAAGACGAAGTCCTATAAAAGACTAAAGTCCTACAAGACTAAGTGGTAGAATAGAGAAGGAAGTTAATTACCTTTCTCAGAACTCAAATTGTTTTCTTGGATATGTACATGAACTTTACTCATATTCTAGTAGAAATGAGGCTTTGGAGGAATAATAAACCTGCCACCCTAAAGGACAGCAGTAGTTTCAAACTAAAGTGTCAGGAAACAATAATTTCCAATCTCAACAGGTTTGAGGAACCAATACACAAAAAGTGACCCTAAATGGTGTGTAAGGAATATCAATGTTCTCCTGAAATACGGAAAGTAAGTTTTCTTTTAAGAGGAATAAAAACATTCAAACAGTTCTGTGAATCTCTCTCCTCAACCTGCAAGAGATTCTGTTCTTTTCGAGGCATCCAGCTGTGGAATTTGGTCTTCCTCTGGCAGGTGCAGGAAGACAGGAGGGGTATATTTAAAGATCCTAAGTTATAAAGACTTAAGCAGCATACTTGAAATTCATAATTACAAAGAACTAAATAAGTGGCCTACTGGAGTTTCTTGGGCTCCAGTTTCTCTTTTATTCAGGAATGATCACTTTGATGCTAAGTAAAGATATTAATGAGATGATGGTACAGTGACGTGTTTCCCCATGCAGTCAGTACTAATGTCTCTGGTTTTCTTACACTCCCAGTGTTGTAAACTAACCATGTGGAAAAGTAATATGCTGCATTAGGGAGAATTATCCAGCAACCCATATAATTCCATCACATATCCATTCATCAGAAATATAGAGACCAGACTTTTAAACTACTCTACAGCTACCTTACTATGTTAAAAATTTTTTCCATTGCCACAAAATGATTGATAGAGTTTTTGTAAAAGCTCAAATTTGTGAACGGTTTAAAATTTGAAAATGAAACTTTACTTAAGAAGAAAGAAAGGTTCTAAATTCCTGTCAGGTCCCATTCTGAAAAATATTTCAGATTTAAATGTTATTTTGAAGAAAATATTTTTAAATTCCTTACTCTAATTATTAATTAAATAATTTATTTTAAAAATTAAAATAATTATTTTAAAAATTAAAATAATTGTTTTAAAAATAAAATATTTTGTCCCAAAGATAGTAAACTATCATTTTCTAGCATGTTGCAATTTTTCTGCTTTTATGACAAAAACAAATCTACTTCTGACATGAAGTAGATTAAATCTACCAGATTTTACCAACTGTTTCCAAAACAACTGCTTCTTTTACTGACATATGTCTCTTGAAGTTTATTCAACAAGCTGTGCTGAAAATAAAACTATTCTGTTACTATTTCACTGCTGCTCATATTGGTGCAACGTTAATTCACCAGAAAAGAAAAGGCTGGTTTACAGAAAATAAGCCATTGTGCTAAATGGAGTGAGTCATTAGTAGCCATGAACCCTGGGGAGATTCAAAGCTAGATTGAGATTGACTGATGAGAAAATGAAAGGAATATGGCTCCCATCCTGACTAATTAATCAGTGAAAGTCCCATGCCAGAGTTTTCAACAACAGGGGAAGCCTACTGTATGTCCAAAGTCATACTTTTTAAAGCATATTTTTTCCTGTTTTGCTCTTTATTTAGTTACTCATGTATTGGCAATCTGTTTAAGTAATTTCCAATAATATGGTGTAATAATCTAAGTAAAATGCCCTGCATTTAGAAATTCAAAATGTATTTTTGTGGTATATAACAATTTCAGATCTACTGGTTGCGTTAGGTTGCTGTACATCATTATTCCACATGCAGGTTTCAAATTCTGACATTCCTTGGAATACTCTTACCACATAACAAACTACTAATTTATGTGGTTTCTGGTAATAATTTAGCACCTATCTATGTGGCTATTTGCCATTTTGCTCAGTATCTTGCATTAAGTAAGTCTTCAAAAGCTATTGCACAAACATGAGCTGTTTTTTACATTAAAATCTGTTGCATCCAAATACTATTGCATTTATCAAAAATGTAATTTACAGCCAGCCTGCACCTCCATGGAGAACCTATGGTGTGTAGGAAATACCAAATTTTCTGAGTATGCACTGATAACTGCAAACATGGATGCAAAGTAGGTCTGATATTCTGCAGGCACTTGTTGATATTAGTCATTCTTTTAATACCACTCTTTGTAGACTACTTCTATTTACAACATTGTTCATATCAGAAGTTAAAAACCTTAAGCTGACAAAACCAGAATGATATATGTTGTGTCCAACAAGTAACCACACATATATTCTTTAAGAATTCAGCCCCATCCGTAGTGCGTCCCATCATTCATTTGAGCCAATGTACCATATTTTAAGGAAGAGTTTATGACTTCAGCAGGTGAGTTTTCTATTCTTGATATGATATTCATTGCGTCATTATGAATTAATTTTCAAAACAACTTGACAGGATGGGAGCAATTAAGGAATCCACCTTTTTTCTTTCAGTACCAGTATTCTGGACATAAGGCAGAGTGCTCTCCCAATATTTCTTCAAAGTGCATGGCTACTAAACAGCAGTGACAAACATAAAGTCACGTCAACATAGATGAAGAGGAAAGCAAACAATTTGGTTGAATGGATGGAAAGCACTTCTCACTATTTTAATCACTTAACACTAGGGGCAATATTCACCCTTAAGTCCGGTTTAAATATTAAGCAGTTCGGTTTCACCCAGATTGAATCTAAACCATGTGCAAGCTCTGGTTTACCAAATAATAAATCTCTCAGCATCTCAACTGTAAGATATCTACATTCCCATATATAAAAATAGACCAGGGTTTAAAAATCTTTTGGGTTTTTTGTAATTCTGGGGGTGATGTCGCCTATTTTTTGTGTCAGGCCACTTGAGTCATTATGCTTCTAAAAACAGACCATCAAAGAAGGAACTGCTACTGCTCTAATAATCTTAACTACATATGCAGAATACTTATGCAGGAAGCAGCATAAATTTACTGTAATGCTATCATCTCAGTAGAGGTGTTCCTTCATTATAACAGGATTTCATAGTGTTAATGAGGTTGGTTTTCATTTTCCGAACAAAAGTCACTAATACAATAGTTAAGAGTGAGTCATCTACTTCCCATGCAATTATTTCTCAATAAGAATTTTGCAGTATATTTATGATTCATTTTCCTATTACCTTACTACCTTGCATAATTCACAACACAGTTATTATTTATTTAGAATCATCTGAGACAAAATTATCAAGAATGATAGAAAAAAACAAGTGTAAGTGTACATTTCCAGGAAGGTGTATAGACGATCAAAACAAGTATTTCTAATTATTTCAAAGCTAAATTTTAACTCTATTCAAAGACCCAAATTGTTTACAATTTCCTTATCACTACAGAAAGATCTAAAGTCTTAGCATTGCCGTAAACCCTATACCGGGAGTATATTTTCATAATTTCTTTTTGTTCATTAAACTTCTGGGTTTTAATCTAAGCAATATCATAAGTGTAATAGATGTGCCACGCAGCACATGCCTTTCATCAGCATGATTGTCTTAATGTCAGCTCTGTTGATCCCAGAAACAAGTGGTAGTTCACTGAATATTGACTGAGTGCATCTAGCTGGAATAAGGAGAATTTCAGGGGATTACCAAAGGACAAAAAGATGAATGCTACAGCAAACCATGTTACAATGTATTACTCAATTTGACTTTCACCAAAAACATGCAGAAAACTGTCAGAGAATTTTAGCATGTAATTACTATTACCCTTACATCCTAGAGAAAGAGATAATTTGCAACAAGCCCAAACACTTCATAATGGGCAACTGAAGGACGCTCACATGCTACATATTTTTAGTAGTCAAAGACATCCTACCTATGTGAAGCAATAGGTGCATTAGCAATGTCTGCAGGAGAGTCTGCTGTTACATTTCAAATCTGTCTCTATCACAGGAAGTTTTTCCACTGGTTTAACATTTTTCTCCCTCACCAGTTTTCTAAAAGCTAATGTGAGAGGCAAATACAGGAAAAAGTTCTAGGGATTTCTGTATCTTGTCATGGATGGGCTTATCACATACTCTAAAAAGAAAGTGCAATGCCTACATGTCAGTCTAAGCTTTTTCTCCTCTATCAAACAAAAGTGCATTCTTGGCTCCTTGGGGAGTTTTCTGTTTGCTGTTATGCTTCCAAATCAACACATCATTGTAGGTCAGGTTTTCTGTCAGTTGGAAACACGATATACAGACACCCGGAGGACTTGCTCTCTTATGCAATGGACTAAAATGATCCAATGTCTTTTCAATAAGCATGGTATAAGTGTTCTGGTATGTCTGCCAAGAGAGCATCCTAAGGGTAAATTTAAAACTAAAACTTCATGCTTGCATTAAAAGTAACCTTTAAAACAAATGCAGTGGGTATTGATGTGCATTTCTGCTCAAGGTCAGAGGCATTTTTGTAAGATTTTTTTAGTGGTTTCTTTTTATTGTTATTTACATTATTATCCAAGAAAATGTATTTTCAGAATATGCATATTTAGATAGAGATATATCCCCAGAGACAATTATATAGTTGTAATAGAAATTACAGTCAAACTCTTGTGTCAGAGAATGAGTATGATTATTCACATGCTGAGGCTGAAGCCAAAGCAGTGATATCCATAGAAGCAAAGTATATTAACCCAAATGTAATGGCTATTTGCTTGTCTTAGACCAAGAAAGTTGCTTACCTAAATACTGTAACCACGGACAGTGTGCAACCATTTTGTAAGACTGTACTACTGGTAATAGTGATAACCAGCAGCAAATACAGCTTGTTGTAGCACAGTGAAACATAAATACACAAACAATATGTAACAAGGACAAAGCACATGGAACAAGAAAAAGTGCAAGCATTAAAATCTACAAGATAAAACCTGGAGTTTGAAACAGACGAGAGAGAGTTTTTTTCGGGGCTATGTTTGTTTGTCTTATCCACTGAAAGGATTGTAACAAAGAAATATAAAAGTTAACCCTGCAAAATGAGGAAGAAAGATGTCTAGTAGCACAAAAACAGGTCCTTGTCCCCAAAATAGGATGAACTATGCTGGGAAAGAATTTGAGCACCATTTTTTTTTGGGAGGGGAGGGCATGTAAAAGAAATGTAAAAAAATATCAACAATGAGAGAGGAAAGAAAGGCAAGATAGAAAATGTCCATGCTGCTTCCAGCTCTCCTTGTGGAAGACCTCTCTAACTTCATGACATTGCAAAAATCAGACCCTGTAGCTGTCAGCATCAGTCACAGGGTATCAGCTCAGTGGTATTGTATATCCACAGCTAATCTAGAGTGCTAAGGATTAATTATATGAATAGTTACTGATAGCAGCTGATAATGAGTAAGTCAATACATAGCATTGGCGATTTATATTTTTAATGATTTAATGTCAATCAGCAAAATGGGTTTTTCTTGAAGTTTGAAAATGGCTCAGTTTAAGAGTCTTCCGTGATGATATCTAGTTCCCTAATAGGTATTGATATATATATCAATGTGTAGCTACACATATGATAAACACCAAACTCTAGGTGAGTTAAATCCCAGTGTTGCTGGAAAAGAAATATATTAGAAAGCAGAACCCAGCAAGATTATGAATAACAGATAGAATTATGAACCTGAAGAGAACTTTGCCTAGATTTGCTTCTAAAAACTAGGGAGCAACTGGATGAGAATGCAGATCCTAAAGGAAAGCTGGCTGATGAGGGCTACCATGAATAACCACATGCATTGAAGACGGCTAATCACCAGAAAAGGAAGGAAGCAATCATAGGCTGAAAATGACAGATTGCAGAAAAGGTAGACAATGCACATAGAAAAGTGTCAGATGAGACTTCTGGGAAAGATTAGAGAGTAATGACAGATAAAAGAGATGAAAGAGAAAGATCTAATTATTACTGTGCCCTAATTACGGGGGTGGGGACCAGTTTATCATTATGCAGATATAACTAAAACTGTGTATTTTACACCCTTATGTCATTTCTGATGGACTGCTAATAAATGGCTCATTTGCAGCAGCTGCCCAGGTCATACCTGATACCTCAGGCTAAAAGTTGTCTGTTAAAGAACACTGCAAGGCAGGGGAGCATTCTTTTGTTTTCACACCGATGACTCAGCTGTGATAACTCCCCTCCAGAAAGGCATTAACACCTTCATAGGCAACCCGAGGGGTCATCTCTGCTAATGGGCCATAATGGACTGGCACAATAGACAGCTGCAATGACCTAGACCATGGAAGATTCCAAAAATATCTCATGATTCACAATGTTAAATCACCCATTGTGAAACTCCCCAGCCTGGGAGAGGTACTGGGTACTGCCACCTGAACCTGAGCATGTATAATCTTGGGGGTTTGGGACTTCTGATACCACTCAACAGATCGAGAGGAGGACCAGAACTTCAATAGGACTGTGACTGCCACTCTCAGCAAGACTGCAGCTATTACTTCAACAGAACTACGACCATTATCCAGAACAACAGCTTTTCCTTTCCTCTTACTTTGCAGCCAGAGGGGCCACAAGGTGTTCAGCACAGAGGCTAATGAACACTGTTCTGTTCTTGACCCAGGGTGCAGGGTTATACATCTGTCTTTGTGGGTTAAAACCAATTTTCTCTGTATCATTGTATTTATTGTAATCTTTTTTAGTAAATCTTTTTTTAGTAAACCGTAACTCTGACTTGTTGTCTCTTGAGCTAGGTTCATTTCTCCTGCTGGTTTACTTTTAAACCAGAACAAATTGTCTTCACAAATTCTGATCAGCAAAATTGCAAACTACTAAAAATGATATCAGAAAGATAAAAGTTTATAATACATTGTTTGTTTTATCTTCAGTAAAAAAGTAAACTTCTCTAGTTGCATGGGTATTTTTTTTAATAGAAAAATAGATAAGATCTCTTATTGCACTAAAAGAAGACCTTTAAAACAGTGAGAAAACTTAGGTATTAGTTGGATAACCCAGGGTTGAAAAAAAATCACCTTTGCGTGCCTAACTTACTCACTGAAATAATATCAACAATATTAACAATTTTCTATGAGAAGCCACAGAGACAGGTAACAGGACAAGAGTCTGTTTTTGAAAAAGCAAGACATTAGAAGCCAGAATGTTACAGAACTTCAATTAACTTTTATATCTTTTTTTTCGCCTCAAGAATAATTAACCCAAATAGTTGTAAAGACATAGCTGAAAACAAGTGAAATTAGTTACATAAAATAAAATGTTATTTAACAAGTATAAGCATCCATACTTAGGCAAGAATACTCAGATTTATGAGCATGGTTTAAGGAAACAGAGCTAAACAGTACTTCCACAGAAAAGGTTCAAGGATTATCTATCATGACTCTTACAGAGGAAAATTTGTGGTTTCTAAATAGCAGGATATTTTTAAGACACACTGCCCCATGTCGGCAAAGTCTCACTTGCAGGTTTGTGATCAGGCTCCGATCTTCTATGAAGTTTAGATGAAAACAATTAAAATGCCTAGAGCTCTGGCAATGTCACTCATGAGGAGAGGATAAAAGAACAGAAGTTATTCAGAGGTGAGAAGGATGAGAGGATTATTCTATAGTAGTCTTCTGCTGCAAAGGTAAAGGAATGAGATAATGTCTTGTTTTTTGTCCATAATAGATACTGCAGAGTATAATGAGTGTGAGTTCTGGAATGAAAAGTTAGGAGGACATATAAAATGCCACAATCCTCTGCTGGGATATGAGGCTGGACTATGTGACCTTGAAAGGTCCATCCAGCTTTACTTTTTCTCTTACTTTTCATACAAAGAGAAAGCCTAAATGTTCAGCATTTTACTTAAAGTAGGGAAATCCTTGGAATTGAAATTTAAGTGCTTTGGATGTGGATTAATTTCCACAAAGGAATATTAACAGTGAATTGAGGAAATGTAGAGTACTCAGCACCATAATGTAAATAAGTTTGCATATCCTTTTGTGTTTCTATAAAATTAATTACTTTTGTACATGTCTCTATGATGTGAACTTTTGTGTTAACCACTTGAAACTGTGTATCAGAAACTGATGGTAGATTTATTCATATATAGGGTGAATGTCATGAATTTGATCAGTAGCATAGATTTCCAAAGCCAACTGTCAAAGATGAAAACATAAGTTGTAAGCCTTGCATGTATATGTTTAAAAATTCAGAGACACAACCTAGTTCACTGTCAAACCAAAATGCATGCTGACAAGAATGAGTTGTGGGTGAGTCTCAAACTGAAATGCAAAGCAATATTGCAGGTCAGAATGGAAGTCAAAATTACCATTGTTAAATGCCTTTTCCTTGCAAAATCATCCTTCAAATGATTATTTTTCTTCTTTGTATACTTTCTGGGGGAAAAAAAATGGATTTTCACCTGAAAAGAAAGAGTTACAGTATAAAACATGACTTTTTTTTTAAGTGATAGAAGTATTGCATGTGCTTTATAAATTATTATAAAAAATGATTGATCTTGAAGCTTAGAGCTAGAAGTAGGTGAAAGAAGTTACATCTCATCCATTACTGTACAAATTCTTGAGACAGTTTCACAGTCCCTGAAAGAAATACATGTGAAGTGATGAGAGACATCAACTGCACAGGGCTACTAAAATAAATTGTATTTCTTTCTTATAATTATGTTCATTTATGACTTGCACACTCTTCAGTTTTCTCTAAAAATCATGCTTGGCATCTGTAATTATATTTTCAGATATATTTTCAAACTATCATATTAATATCGTTGGGGAACTATTCTGTTCCGTGAAAACAGCCTTCAAAATCTGAGCAGATTGTATATGCATATAAAAGAAAATCCAGTACTCTTTGCTAGATCTATGATCTAACTGGTTTACATGTCCTACAGTGAGTGTACTCCTTTCAATATGTGATACAAATTAATAGGCTCCATTTATGCAACAAAGAATTTCTGGAATAAGTATTTTAGACTTGATGTTCTCAGACGTTTATGTGCCTCCTTTTCCAATTAACTTCCAATTGTCTGCAAATACAAACCCAAGCGTGTGAGTTTCAGAGAAAGTATACTACTGCTAACAATTAAATATTCCAACAAAACAAGGAAACTAACAAACAAAACCAAACAACTCCAAACATAAAGAAAACAAATAAACAAACAAACAAA
>NW_020956465.1:0-2071 GCF_003031625.1 Empidonax traillii
AGGAGTTGTCCCTGATCCATCCCCTGCTTGTTTTGTGCAGAGCTCCCTGGAACACCTCATGCAGATTCTGGACAGGACCACGCCCCACTACATCCGCTGCATCAAGCCCAACGCTGACTGCAAGGCAATGACTTTTAAAAGAGAGGAGGTAACTTTGCCAAAGCCTTTGCTCCCTGAGAAGCCTCCTGGAGACACTGCAGAGCTCCTTTCACAGCACACTTTGAAATAGCTGTGAGGCTGCAGAGACAAACATCCCTTCAGATGGTGCTGGTCCAGGACAGAGCCTGTGTGAGCTCAGCAGCTCTTCCAGGTGCAACTCCTGTGTTGCTGTAGGAGTTCTCTTCCCAGAGCACTCCTGTTTTTTTTGGGGTGCTGCCCTCCCAGCCCTCAAACAGGTGAGGGTGTTCTGAGTGCTCTGCTGCCCTGGGCACACAGGGATCTTCCAAACCAAACTTTGCTTGCTCCTGGAGCGCAGGACAAGCTGGGTTAGGTCAGCTGAGGACTTTGGGAGCAGAGCTGTAACTGGAGACCATCATCTGATGGGCAAACAAGCAGCTGCCCTGACTTTAATCTCTGATAGAATTTGCTGAGTGCACAATAGTGTTAAAATAATAAAGTAGCATTCAAATACCCCCACTGGCTTTTCACCTGCTGCTGCACTCGGCCAGTCAGGGGGTGGAAACCACAAGAAAGGGGCAGCTCCCACAGACAGTGTCACCTAAACCATCCCAATTTATGCCTCAGGTTCTCAGCCAGCTTCAGGCATGTGGAATAGTCGAAGCCATCACCATCAGTGCAGCAGGATTCCCTGTCAGGTGAGCCCAAACTCCTTGAGCATAACCCACTTCTGCAGCAATTAGAGGCACATTAGTTAATTCAGAAAAGCTCGTAAGCAGGAAACCCAAATATTTTGCACTTTGTTTTAGGCCTCGAAACTGCTGATGCTTTCCAAGCTGTCTGAGAGCTCACTGTCCCTTTCCAGTCTCAGAAGCTGGGGAAGAGATGTTTTGATGGGGACTGTTATGCACTCAAACCTTTCAAACTGAACGTGGCTTCACAGTAACGTTTTTAGCAGTTAAATCATAAATGGCATTTTTACCTAAGTGTGGTCATCTCAGAGCTGAGCATCTCATCACAGCCTTGCTGGGCTTTCTCCAGCAGCTTTAGAGGGTGCAGAGCAAGGCCTGAGATAGTCACTGATGGGGTGAAGCTCATCATTGTCATATCCAAGCACAATTCCTGCCCAGTCTTTGCCACAGGCACTACTGGAAGTTTGTACCTTCTTGCCTGTTGGGGACTCTTTAGGCAGCAGTCTGTGAAGCCATTCTGCAGTTTTCACCCCCAAAGGATAAGTTCTTTGCCACAGGAGTGACTCCTTCCTGCAATTCCCTGTGTGTTTGTCTGCCAGGATCCCTTTCCAGCGTTTCACTGAGCGCTACGAAATCCTGAGACAGTCCTGTGGGCCCAGTAAAACCAGAGTGTGTGATAAAAGCAACTCTCACACTGCTGAGGGAAAAGGTATGTTTGTGCAGGTAATCCCCTCTGCCATCAAGTAAAATTATCACTGCACCCATTTGGTATTGCACAGATCTGGTGATTACTGTATTCAGAGGGACACCCCTGTTCTCAGAATACTTCCATTATCTGTCACCAGCTGGAGTTCCTCATTTCCCTAATGCTTCCAGCAGGCTCTTTTTAAAATCTTTCCTCTTACTGCTGGTTTTCTGTGTTCCTCTTGGCTGGAACAATTCCAGGTACAATGGTGTCTGGGGTCCCCCCCACCCAATATCATTTGATTTGGAGTTGGTTCTTTAGTAAGATTGAAAGCCTCTTACCTTTTGGCTCATGTTCCTTCTCTCCTTCCTTTCTTTTTTTCCCCCCCCCCTTTGCTTCCTTGCTGAATCACTGACCCTCCAGCTTACCTGGATTCTGCTGCTTCTTCCACCTTTTGCAAACTTCTCTTTTTCTAAGCAAGAGCGAGGATGGACTTTAAAAACCACAACCCCAAACCCACAACCCCGTCTACAAGGTAATGCCTTTGCTATCAACCCCTAAAAGGAGGAGCTCACCA
>NW_020956465.1:2735-8085 GCF_003031625.1 Empidonax traillii
CCTTGCTGAATCACTGACCCTCCAGCTTACCTGGATTCTGCTGCTTCTTCCACCTTTTGCAAACTTCTCTTTTTCTAAGCAAGAGCGAGGATGGACTTTAAAAACCACAACCCCAAACCCACAACCCCGTCTACAAGGTAATGCCTTTGCTATCAACCCCTAAAAGGAGGAGCTCACCAGGAGGTTACATTTAATACTGAAAGTCCCTGCAACCCCCTTCTCTCTCCCAAATTAATCCCACCTTCACCCAGTGGGTCTGTTCCATCACCAGTGGGAAGCAGGACCAGTAAGTACCAGCCTGTTCAGATAAGTGAAATGTCTGGATATCCATTCACCGGCTGGAAATGGAGCGAAGGAAGGAAGTACAGGCTGGAAAATCACTTACACACTGTATCTTTCCCCCTCAATTACAAACCCATTAGCTGCAAACCCTCTCTGTGATAGGTTCTTAGTTCCTTTTTATCTTTAGGGGGGTAATAAGCTGCAAACAAAGCAAAACAAATTTCCCAAACACGGGGATAAGCTTTGGGTTCCCTTATCAGCCCGGCCCCAGGAACACCATCACAGGCACCAGATGTCTTCCTGTAGGCAAGAATTGCTCCTATTTGTTTTCAGTACCTTAAAATGCTCTCATCTCCTTAGAAATATTTATAGCAGAAAAGCAAACAGTATCCAGGATGGAATGATGCAAAGCCCATCGCAGGAACTCCTGCAGCACTGCCTCGATCTCTTCCAAGGGCAGCTCTGAGCTAAGTCTATTTCCAGTTAGATTCATCTGGCCAACCTGTTTGTCTCATGATGTAAAAAGCTGTGCACTGTGTCCCAGAAATGGCTTTAATAACCTCTAATTGCTGCAGTAAATTCTGCTCACTGCACGACCCCTGTAGCTGCTTCCGATGCCCCGGGAAAGCTGGAGAATTGGGGAGAGTTGTTTCCCCTCCTGCACCTTTCAGTACATTAAGGCTGAGTCCAATTCCTTGTTCTTGTTCTTTGTTCCCAGTTAAAACACCCTACGGTGGTTTTCTGCTTGCTGGCACCTGGTGAAATCCGTGCTGTCCCGTTTTACCCCAAAGCACAGTGAGATGAGTGCCCTCAGCCATCACCTCCTCCCCTCCTGCTGGAGGTTTTCCCCCACTACATGGCCCAGAAATCCCAGAGTCAAGACAATTCCTTGGTCCTAACTTCCAAGCCTTGTGACTCCTGCTCCTCAATGCTTCACTTCCAGGAGAGACTGCGGTGATGGAGGAGGACAAAGCCTCACGTTCTGCTGCTCTTGAGATCCTTCAGAATGTTGTTGTGGGACAAACCACTGCTGAGCAAACAGGGAGTGGAGCAGGAACCCCCTCGGTGTACTGTGGGAAGACCAAAGTGTTCCTGGCCAGTTCTGTGGTAAGTTGGCTGACAATTCTGGGGCTCAGCTGCCTGATGGGGATTCTGGCACAGGGATCACCAGGGTGGGAGCAATAATGCTCCTGCCAAGCCAGTGTGACCAGAATTGGGCATTTTCCTTCCAATTACTCAAGTCAGTCAAGCAGCCAGCAGAACCCAGCCCTCAGAAGCACTTTGTTTAATGGCATCTGTGGAGCCAAGGGACAAGGAGCTGCACTTGTGTCTACAACTGTCAGTTTTCTTCCCATTCCAGGAAAGATTACAGCTTTCCTTACCTTCAGCTGATAGATTTGGCTACTCCAGCTGGCCCACAGAGCTTCCTTGGGGAAACAGATGAAGGAGTCAAAGGGACCTTTGCCAAGCTTGCAGGATGCAGCCACAGAAGAACCCCCTTCAGTGGATTTAAGCAGTGGGTTTAAGCCAGCTGCTACTGTGACCCCCCAACTACTCCCATTTCTGTTTCCATATTATCTCATAAGCACTAATGGAGTGCTGTCACTTCTAACACCTAATGCAGCAGTCACAGGACACTGGAATGAGGATGTGGCTCTCTGACAAACACCAAGAGGCTGCAGAAAAGGGAAGAGTTGAGAGCCCTGGGTACTAACTCCAAGCTCCTGTCCCCACTGCAGCTGGAGCTACTCGAAGCCAGGAGAGCAGAGGTGTTAAATGAGAAAGCATTTTGCATTCAGTGCTGCTGGAGGAGATTTAAGCAGAGGAAACTGGCAAAGGAGAAACGGTCTGCAACTGTCATCCAAGCAGGTAACTCCGCGAGGGTGTGGCTGGAACAACACAACAAGGAACGTTTCCAGTTCTGTTGGGGGATTACAGTGGCAGGGGCGGTGAAGTGCCACCTCTTCCACTGTGTGCCAGAGCTCCTGGGGTGGTTTGTACTCAGCTTTGTTTCCACTGACTCCTCAGCTGTCCGTTCCTGGCTGGCCAGGAGCCGGTTCCGAAGGATGCGCGGGGCTGCCAACGTCATCCAGCGCTGCTGGAGGAGATGGAAGGTGAGGGTGTGGGGACAGGGAAGGGACACAAGCTCACTCACTGAGGCTTTCATTTTTAGAAGGAATCTCCCTCTTAGTAGTTACGACTCTGCCTCAACTAATTACAAAAGCAGCTCTGTCAGTGCTCCAGTAAACCCTTCTCCAGCTGAAGATGCCAGTCCTGCACAGCTGCTTCTGTTCTGCAGAATAAACCCACTCCTTACCCTCATGGGAATGCCCCAAAGAGTCTGCTGCCCTTTCAGATTCCCTCCTTTCTAGCCTCTTTCAATTCTGCTCAAGATGTCTGAGAACCTTGTTGAATATTGCTCCTTATCTTCACCAGGCAAAGATGGCCGCGCTGGCAGCGGCAGAACTGGACGAGGGGGAAGGGAAGGAGTTCCCAGCTGCTGGAGCCACGGTGATCCCGGCCAAGCTGCCTTGTTCCTTGGACACAGCGTGGCCTCTGCAGGCCATTGTCCAGTTCTGGCCCCTGGGCCTCGTCCTGGCTGCTGCCCCTGTCACTGCCACGGGGCCCCGCAGGGACCTGGCCCTGCTGGGCTGGCTCAGGGGGCTCCAGGGCAGCGGCAGCTCCAGGCTGGACAGCTCTTCCCTGGGCTGTGGCATCGCTTCCATCAGAGCTCTCCCACAGGTAACCCACCTCCCAGACTCCAGTCAGCACAGGCAGGGTGCCAGGGGTTCAGGAATCGTCCTGGATACCATTTCCTGCCAACAAGGTGCCCTCAGAAACTGCACCTCGTTACAAATCACCTTGGGGGTTTTTTGGGTAACTTTTCTGAGGCTGCATAAAACGGGTGCAAGAACTGGTCCCAGTCACTGCAAGCAGGTAGGAGCAGTAGCAAGTTCAGTACTAAATCTACTACAGAATCTCCAGAGTTTAAGTTAATTCCAGTTAAAATTACAGTATTGGCACTGACTTCTCTTAAATCCATTTGTACTAAAACTCCTCTGGAGGTCCTCTTCTATCCTCATAGTCACTAGCTGCTCATGAACACTGAACATGAACAACAGAATGACCTCAAAAGCTGGCCAAGCCCCCAGCTGAGCTCTCCACCTCTCTTCCTTGCAGGGCTCTGTCAGGTTCCACTGCAGGAAGTCCCCCCTGCACTATTCCAACGTCAGCCCCCACAGGGACGCCTGTTCCATCACGGGATTCAACCAGATCCTGCTGGACAGAAAGGAACTCCTGCCCACATAGGCCTGGCCCCTGCACACCTCTGCCCTTCAGGGACGGGCTCTCTGCAAGCTGCTGCTTCCAAATCACCCAACGGCCACATCTGCTGCTACCTCAGAGCTTTCACCTCAATGCCTTGTGCCTAAAATGCAATGTAACATAATACACATCAAATCTGGGGGGCGTGGGGGCCGCTCCTCCACACAGCACACGCTGCAGGAAATATCAGCGCTATGAGAACAATCAGTTAAACCAGATCAGGTGCTTTAAACAATAAATACTTGAACTGAACGCTGCTGGCACTACCTGGCGAAGCAAGAGGCTGGTCATGAGGGAGCAAATAATGCAAACATTCCTGATTCCTGCTGGATTCTCAGAGGTACAACCCTGACTGACTGAGGGAGGGAGGAGCAGCCAATGTCACACTAAGGGCAGATGTCTCAGGGAAAAGCGAGACTGGGCTCTTGCTTTTTTTTTTTTTCTCTCTGACCAAAATCTCTGAGCTCTCACAGCTGCCAGGCATTTCCAGAGCTCCCCAAACAGCACTGCCCTGCCAGGGGTCTCATCAGAGGTGCTTCTGTACCGTCCTTCTCTTGCTCCTGGGTCTCGAAAATGTTCAGCTCCTCCGTGTATGTCATTTTAAAGAATCTGCTCAATGCCTTGTCAAGGTGTCTGACCACCCCAAACAATGAACAAAAACATGGCAGAGTATTTGTTGATTAAAAATAAACGCAAATATATTTAATGTTGTCGCTGTGAAGTAACGTTTCCCACGGGCTGCCAGCATTTCTGTACCCACACAAAGCAGGTCCACAGAGTGTCAAGTTCAAGCCCCAGTCTCTAGAAATCTCTCACTGTCAACTCCAAATTGAAATCACAGACCAGACCCCGAGGAGAGACACCGAATGGAGCAGCTCTGCAGCACAAGACCTCAGGGAAAGGAAAACGGGCTCACTCGGGGAGGATGTTCTCCTTCTCGGGAGGCTCCACAATGCTCAGGCAGCAATCTGCAAACTCCACAAACAGGGGCTCCTGCATGAACCTCCTCATGAGGGAGCTTTTGTCTTTTGCCTGGTCGATGGTGAGGAGCAGCTGCCGGAGGTGTGGGTTCAGCAGCAAACCCTTCAGTTCTTCTGACTCCCCTTTAAAAAGAAAACACGATGAATGGTAGTAAGTAATCTCAAGAGGTTACAAACAAAGTTAACACCTCCCTTATTTTGCAAATAAACTTTCAAAGACACTGGTGAAGGGCCAAATATCTGATATTTAATTCTTTAAGGCCTTGCAACGAGCTGCACGGCTGGGAGCAGCTCCACGCAGAACTCGTGGGAAGGGGGAGCATTTCTGCTAAAGCCCCACCAGCCCCGCACCCGGCTGAGTCCCGAATTCCCTAAACTCACCTAAAAGCTTGAGTTTCTGCAGCGGGACTCGGTCCTGCTCGTCCTCCTCGCCCAGGATGTCCTCCAAGGACCAGGGGCCATGTGCGGGGCTCGGCGGGGCCGCGGGGGGTCCCTGCCCCTTGTCCCGCTCCCCGCTGGGATTCGGCGCGCAGCGCTCTGCGGACACACAGCGCGTCAGCCCCGGGGCAGCCCCGGCACAGCCCCGGCCCCTCCCGGCCCCTACTCACCGCGGTGGGTCCGGCAGCACCGCACGGAGCAGCTGCGGGAGAGACACGGAGCGTGAGGGGCCGCGGGGGAACCGCCGCCGCGCCCTCACACAACACCCTCACACAACACCACCCCCCTCACGCAACACTCCCCTCACACAACAACACCCCCCTCAC
>NW_020956465.1:8366-9755 GCF_003031625.1 Empidonax traillii
CCCCCGGCTCACTATGTGGCGGCACAGCGCGGACAGCGGTACCGGCCCGTGTCCCGCTCCCCGCACTCCCCGCACGGCCCCGCAGCCCTCATGGCCACCCCCAGCCCTCACTCAGCCAGGCTGGCTAATCCACCGCCGAGACTCCCGGCCAGGCTGGCTAATCCACCGCCGAGCGCTCACCCGGCCAGGCTCGCTAATCCACCGCCGAGCGCTCACCCGGCCAGGCTCGCTAATCCACCGCCGAGCGCGGCCCCGCCCTCTCCGAGGACCGGGATTGTCCAGAAATAGAGATGGAAAATGTGGATATATAGAGATAGCGGCAGATATATAAGGAAACAGAGATATCTAGAGATATCTATAGAGACAGAGAGATCCACAGATATCTATAGAGAGATTAGGTATATATAGATATAGATTTCTATATTCTATAGAATATATATATAGATATAGATTTCTATATTCTATAGAAATAGAGATGGAAAAAGGTGGACCAATAGAGATATTTATAGATATCTATAGATAGAGAGAGGGAGAGAGACATTTCTCTATATATATATAGAGAGGGAGGGATCTATAGATATTTAGAGATATATAAAGAGATCTATAGATAAGTATAGAGAGAGATCTATAGACATACAGAGTGATCTACAGATATTTGGAGAGGTACAGGTATAGGTATATCTCTCTAGATATAGATTATATATGGGAGGAAGAGAAGGAGGGAAGTGGAGACAAAGAGCCATTAGATACACAGATATATAGAGATATGAGATACAGATATATATAGATAGATATATATAGACATATATACAGATATATCTAGAGAGAGAGAGAGATCCAGAGTTACAGACGCAGAGATCCTGACCCTCTGGAGGGCTCTGGCAGGATCCCAGCAGTCCCCTTGGCTTTCCCAGTGCCCACCGCTGCCATGGGCAGTGTCACATCGAGTGCTCTGCTCCTGATATGCCACCTTCCAATGTCACTGTGGAAGTGGGGACAAAAACTACACCATAAAGCAAATATCCCACCCAAAACCAGCCTGGGTTGATCTTCATCATCGGCCCTGTGGGAAGTTTTGGTTGAACCTGCTGTTGTTGAGGGTGAAATGCAGATGTTCAGGTTGCAGCCAGACACTCCCTGGGGCTGGGGGTGCTGGGAGTTCCCAGAAATCCCTGACAGAACAGCAGCGCTCCAAAATAAAACAGGGAACGGAGAAAAGAAATGATCTTGCCTGAGTTACATTATCCATTTCAATAATTCATTTTAATTCCGTGTCACTTAGGGCCATCCATTTCCTTAAATACCTGAATTTTAATTCAGACAAAAGGAATTCCCCTGGAGTGTGCAGCAGCACAGGAGAGGGGTTTGTCGGCACTAAAGGGAAGGACT